>NW_027316615.1:65000-72500 GCF_033978685.3 Nerophis lumbriciformis | reverse complement strand
ACTAAGTGTCTAGGGGCATGTCCCTTTAAGAAGGCCGACCTGCTATGGTTCTCCACCTGGGTCTGGAACGCCAAATTAGTCCCTCTCCTCGCTGGAAGTCCAAAAAAAAGGCGTGAATTTGACTAAGTGCCTAGGAGGATGTCCCTTTAAGAAGGCCGACGTGCTATGGTTCTCCACCTGGGTCAGGAAAGCAAAATTGTCCCTCTCCTCGCTGGAAGTCCAAAAAAAAGGCGTGAATTTGACTAAGTGCCTAGGAGCATTTCCCTTTAAGAAGGCCGACGTGCTATGGTTCTCCACCTGGGTCAGGAAAGCAAAATTGTCCCTCTCCTCGCTGGAAGTCCAAAAAAAAGGCGTGAATTTGACTAAGTGCCTAGGAGCATTTCCCTTTAAGAAGGCCGACGTGCTATGGTTCTCCACCTGGGTACGGAACGCCAAATTAGTCCCTCTCCTCGTTGGAAGTCCAAAAAAAGGCGTGAATTTGACTAAGTGCCTAGGAGGATGTACCTTTAAGAAGGCCGACGTGCTATGGTTCTCCACCTGGGTCAGGAAAGCAAAATTGTCCCTCTCCTCGCTGGAAGTCCAAAAAAAAGGCGTGAATTTGACTAAGTGCCTAGGAGCATTTCCCTTTAAGAAGGCCGACGTGCTATGGTTCTCCACCTGGGTCAGGAAAGCAAAATTGTCCCTCTCCTCGCTGGAAGTCCAAAAAAAAGGCGTAAATTTGACTAAGTGCCTAGGAGGATGTCCCTTAAAGAAGGCCGACGTGCTATGGTTCTCCACCTGGGTCAGGAAAGCAAAATTGTCCCTCTCCTCGCTGGAAGTCCAAAAAAAAGGCGTGAATTTGACTAAGTGCCTAGGAGGATGTCCCTTTAAGAAGGCCGACGTGCTATGGTCCTCCACCTGGGTCAGGAACGCAAAATTGTCCCTCTCCTCGCTGGAAGTCCAAAAAAAAGGCGTAAATTTGACTAAGTGCCTAGGAGGATGTCCCTTTAAGAAGGCTGACCTGCTATGGTTCTCCACCCGGGTACGGAAAGCAAAATTAGTCCCTCTCCTCGCTGGAAGTCCAAAAAAAAGGCGTGAATTTGACTAAGTGCCTAGGAGGATGTCCCTTTAAGAAGGCTGACCTGCTATGGTTCTCCACCCGGGTACGGAAAGCAAAATTAGTCCCTCTCCTCGCTGGAAGTCCAAAAAAAAAGGTGTAAATTTGACTAAGTGCCTAGGAGGATGTCCCTTTAAGAAGGCCGACGTGCTATGGTCCTCCACCTGGGTCAGGAACGCAAAATTGTCCCTCTCCTCGCTGGAAGTCCAAAAAAAAGGCGTGAATTTGACTAAGTGCCTAGGAGCATTTCCCTTTAAGAAGGCCGACGTGCTATGGTTCTCCACCCGGGTACGGAAAGCAAAATTAGTCCCTCTCCTCGCTGGAAGTCCAAAAAAAAGGCGTAAATTTGACTAAGTGCCTAGGAGGATGTCCCTTTAAGAAGGCTGACCTGCTATGGTTCTCCACCCGGGTGCGGAAAGCAAAATTAGTCCCTCTCCTCGCTGGAAGTCCAAAAAAAAGGCGGAAATTTGACTAAGTGCCTAGGAGGATGTCCCTTTAAGAAGGCTGACCTGCTATGGTTCTCCACCCGGGTACGGAAAGCAAAATTAGTCCCTCTCCTCGCTGGAAGTCCAAAAAAAAGGTGTAAATTTGACTAAGTGCCTAGGAGGATGTCCCTTTAAGAAGGCCGACGTGCTATGGTCCTCCACCTGGGTCAGGAACGCAAAATTGTCCCTCTCCTCGCTGGAAGTCCAAAAAAAAGGCGGAAATTTGACTAAGTGCCATCATTTTAGAGTACCAGGACTATAGCTGGGGAATTGGAGCCCTCTGGTGGACACTCGCTGCAAATGCACCCTGAATTAAACACATTATTTCCAGTTCTTTTGGTGTTCCCGGGGAATGAGAGGCCTTTTGTGGGCCAGAAAGAGTGGGGGACCCTTGGAGCCCCTATTTTCAGACAGTTTGGCTTATTTCGGTGACGCCGGGGCGTCCATCAGGTCTTCCCGGGGAATGAGAGGCCTTTTGTGGCCATATGTCAACAAAAGAGTGGGGAAATGGAGCCCTCCGGTGGACTCCCGCTGCAAATGCACCCCCCAAATTAAATACATTAATTCCAGGCCTTTTGGGGCCCTATATTCAGACGGTGTGTAGCCCTCCAGTGGACTCCCGCCTCCAATGCACCCCCCAAATTAAAGACATCACCCCCCAAATTAAAGGCATCATTTCCAGTTCTTTTGGGGCCCTATTTTCAGACAGTTTGGCGGATTTCCTTGACGCCGGGGAGTCCTACAGGTGTTCCCGGGGAATGAGAGGCCTTTTGTGGGCCAGAAAGAGTGGGGAACCCTTGGAGCCCCTATTTTCAGACAGTTTGGCTTATTTCGGTGACGCCGGGGCGTCCATCAGGTCTTCCCGGGGAATGAGAGGCCTTTTGTGGCCATATGTCAACAAAAGAGTGGGGAAATGGAGCCCTCCGGTGGACTCCCGCTGCAAATGCACCCCCCAAATTAAATACATTAATTCCAGGCCTTTTGGGGCCCTATATTCAGACGGTGTGGAGCCCTCCAGTGGACTCCCGCCTCCAATGCACCCCCATAATTATAGACATCACCCCCCAAATTAAACACATTATTTCCAGTTCTTTTGGGCCCCTATTTTCAGACGGTTTGGCGTATTTCCTTGACGCCGGGGAGTCCTACAGGTGTTCCCGGGGAATGAGAGGCCTTTTGTGGGCCAGAAATAGTGGGGAACACTTGGAGCCCCTATTTTCAGACAGTTTGCCGTATTTCGGTGACGCCGGGGCGTCCGTCAGGTCTTCCCGGGGAATGTGAGGCCTTTCGTGGGCCATATTTTCAGACAGATTGGCCTGTTTCAGTGACGCCGAGGCGTCCATCAGGTCTTCCCGGGGAGTGTGAGGCCTTTTGGGGCCCTATTTTCAGACAGAAAAAAAAGAAAAGTAACCCTTACACTACAAAGGACAGCGGGGAAACGCCCCCCCAGCAAAGTCACAGGGGAAGTGGGGTAGACAAGTGGAGAGTGTCTGGGGAAAAGTCCACAAAATGATCAAAAATCACACCCAGGTACGAGTGCCACAAGTCCCGCCGCGTCCCACCCGAGTCCGAGGTGCCCCCCACATGCCCAAAACGCACCCAGCAAAGGCGCACTGTGATTGGGAAGAAAAGTTGGAAAAGTGGGCAAAAGTCCGGAAAAATGACCAAAAACCACACCCAGGTTAGAGCCCCACACGTCCTGCAGTCGCACCCGAGTCCTGGGATGCCCAACATGTCCAAAAAAATCAAAAAAAGCCCAAAAAATCAAAAAAATCCCCGGGCCGTATCTTGGACGCCGGCGTACCGCGTTCGGCCCTCGTGCCGTAGTTTGGCGACCGATTGTAAAAATTTGCCGCGACCGGCTAGTTTTTTTCCTTGGAGTAAATAGAGAGTAGATCCAGCAGAAAATATGCACTATAAACAAAGAGAGGGAGTTTGGAGGGGGGCAAAAACGCCCTCTTGGAACTTTTGCAGCAGCACACATCAAACTAGCGGGGAGAAGGCATGCATAGCAAAAGGCCACGAAATGATCAAAAATCACACCCAGGTTCGAGTCCCACAAGTCCCGCCGCGTTCCACCGGTGTCCCGGGGGTGCCTGGCATGTCCACAACTTACCCAGCAAAGGTGCACTGTGATTGGGAAGAAAAGTTGGGGAAAGTGGGCAAAAGGCCCGAATTTGATCCAAAATCACACCCAGGTTCGAGTCCCACAAGTCCCGCCGCGTTCCACCAGGGTTCCGGGGTGCCTACAATGTCCACAACGCACCCAGCAAAGGCGCACTGTGATTGGGAAGAAAAGTTGGGAAAGTGGGCAAAAGTCCCGAATGTGGTCCAAAATCACACCCAGGTTCGAGTCCCACAAGTCCCGCCGCGTTCCACCAGGGTTCCGGGGTGCCTGACATGTCCACGACGCACCCAGCAAAGGCGCACTGTGATTGGGAAGAAAAGTTGGGAAAGTGGGCAAAAGTCCCGAATTTGATCCATAATTATACCCAGGTTCGAGTCCCACAAGTCCCGCCGCATTCCACCAGTGTTCCGGGGTGCCTGACATGTCCACGACGCACCCAGCAAAGGCGCACTGTGATTGGGAAGAAAAGTTGGGAAAGTGGGCAAAAGTCCCGAATTTGGTCCAAAATCACACCCAGGTTCGAGTCCCACAAGTCCCGCCGCGTTCCACCAGGGTTCCGGGGTGCCTGACATGTCCACGACGCACCCAGCAAAGGCGCACTGTGATTGGGAAGAAAAGTTGGGAAAGTGGGCAAAAGTCCCGAATTTGGTCCAAAATCACACCCAGGTTCGAGTCCCACAAGTCCCGCCGCGTTCCACCAGGGTTCCGGGGTGCCTACAATGTCCACAACGCACCCAGCAAAGGCGCACTGTGATTGGGAAGAAAAGTTGGGAAAGTGGGCAAAAGTCCCGAATTTGGTCCAAAATCACACCCAGGTTCGAGTCCCACAAGTCCCGCCGCGTTCCACCAGTGTCTCGGGGTGCCTACAATGTCCACAACTTACCCAGCAAAGGCGCACTGTGATTGGGAAGAAAAGTTGGGAAAGTGGGCAAAAGTCCCGAATTTGGTCCAAAATCACACCCAGGTTCGAGTCCCACAAGTCCCGCCGCGTTCCACCAGGGTTCCGGGGTGCCTGACATGTCCACGACGCACCCAGCAAAGGCGCACTGTGATTGGGAAGAAAAGTTGGGAAAGTGGGCAAAAGTCCCGAATTTGGTCCAAAAGCACACCCAGGTTCGAGTCCCACAAGTCCCGCCGCGTTCCACCAGGGTTCCGGGGTGCCTACAATGTCCACGACGCACCCAGCAAAGGCGCACTGTGATTGGGAAGAAAAGTTGGGAAAGTGGGCAAAAGTCCCGAATTTGGTCCAAAATCACACCCAGGTTCGAGTCCCACAAGTCCCGCCGCGTTCCACCAGTGTCTCGGGGTGCCTACAATGTCCACGACGCACCCAGCAAAGGCGCACTGTGATTGGGAAGAAAAGTTGGGAAAGTGGGCAAAAGTCCCGAATTTGGTCCAAAATCACACCCAGGTTCGAGTCCCACAAGTCCCGCCGCGGTCCACCAGGGTTCCGGGGTGCCTACAATGTCCACGACGCACCCAGCAAAGGCGCACTGTGATTGGGAAGAAAAGTTGGGAAAGTGGGCAAAAGTCCCGAATTTGGTCCAAAATCACACCCAGGTTCGAGTCCCACAAGTCCCGCCGCGTTCCACCAGGG
Organism: Nerophis lumbriciformis; assembly: GCF_033978685.3. Lineage (NCBI taxonomy): Eukaryota > Metazoa > Chordata > Actinopteri > Syngnathiformes > Syngnathidae > Nerophis > Nerophis lumbriciformis. Next base: position 67,194 of record NW_027316615.1, on the reverse strand, counting down.
TTCCGGGGTGCCTACAATGTCCACAACTTACCCAGCAAAGGCGCACTGTGATTGGGAAGAAAAGTAGGGAAAGTGGGCAAAAGTCCCGAATTTGGTCCAAAATCACACCCAGGTTCGAGTCCCACAAGTCCCGCCGCGGTCCACCAGGGTTCCGGGGTGCCTACAATGTCCACGACGCACCCAGCAAAGGCGCACTGTGATTGGGAAGAAAAGTTGGGAAAGTGGGCAAAAGTCCCGAATTTGGTCCAAAATCACACCCAGGTTCGAGTCCCACAAGTCCCGCCGCGTTCCACCAGTGTCTCGGGGTGCCTACAATGTCCACAACGCACCCAGCAAAGGCGCACTGTGATTGGGAAGAAAAGTTGGGAAAGTGGGCAAAAGTCCCGAATTTGGTCCAAAATCACACCCAGGTTCGAGTCCCACAAGTCCCGCCGCGTTCCACCAGGGTTCCGGGGTGCCTACAATGTCCACAACTTACCCAGCAAAGGCGCACTGTGATTGGGAAGAAAAGTAGGGAAAGTGGGCAAAAGTCCCGAATTTGGTCCAAAATCACACCCAGGTTCGAGTCCCACAAGTCCCGCCGCGTTCCACCAGGGTTCCGGGGTGCCTACAATGTCCACAACGCACCCAGCAAAGGCGCACTGTGATTGGGAAGAAAAGTTGGGAAAGTGGGCAAAAGTCCCGAATTTGGTCCAAAATCACACCCAGGTTCGAGTCCCACAAGTCCCGCCGCGTTCCACCAGGGTTCCGGGGTGCCTACAATGTCCACAACGCACCCAGCAAAGGCGCACTGTGATTGGGAAGAAAAGTTGGGAAAGTGGGCAAAAGTCCCGAATTTGGTCCAAAATCACACCCAGGTTCGAGTCCCACAAGTCCCGCCGCGTTCCACCAGGGTTCCGGGGTGCCTACAATGTCCACAACGCACCCAGCAAAGGCGCACTGTGATTGGGAAGAAACGTTGGGAAAGTGGGCAAAAGTCCCGAATTTGATCCAAAATTATGCCCGGGTTGGAGTACCACGAGTCCGGCCGCGTTCCACCGGTGTCCCGGGGGTGCCTGGCATGTCCACAACTTACCCAGCAAAGGCGCACTGTGATTGGGAAGAAAAGTTGGGAAAGTGGGCAAAAGTCCCGAATTTGATCCAAAATTATGCCCGGGTTGGAGTACCACGAGTCCGGCCGCGTTCCACCGGTGTCCCGGGGGTGCCTGCCATGTCCACAACTTACCCAGCAAAGGCGCACTGTGATTCAGAAGAAAAGTTGGGAAAGTGGGGAAAAAAAGGACCGGGAAATATCCAAAATTATGCCCGGGTTGGAGTACCACGAGTCCGGCCGCGTTCCACCGGTGTCCCGGGGGTGCCTGCCATGTCCACAACTTACCCAGCAAAGGCGCACTGTGATTCAGAAGAAAAGTTGGGAAAGTGGGGAAAAAAAGGACCGGAAAATATCCAAAATTATGCCCGGGTTGGAGTACCACGAGTCCGGCCGCGTTCCACCGGTGTCCCGGGGGTGCCTGGCACGTCCACAACTTACCCAGCAAAGGCGCACTGTCAGTGGGGAAGACCAAACATGTCTCGGATTTTTTCCAAGTACCTTAACGAGAGAGGCTAAAAAGCACCTGTTTTTACCTTCTCTCGTTGTTGTACTTAGAAAAAAAACGAGAAAATAAAAAATCTGGGTTTTTTTCTAAGTACCTTAACGAGAGAGGCTAAAAAAAACCATTTTTTACCTTCTCTCGTTGTTGTACTTAGAAAAAAAACGAGAAAAAAATTTTTCCCCATTCATTTCAATGGGAGTTCATTTTTTTTTTGGGATTTTTTCTAAGTACCTTAACGAGAGAGGCTTAATTTTTCACCTACTTTTTACCTTCTCTCGATTTTTCGTTTTTTACCTGGTCGACCAAAACACCTCCATCTCGTTACTATGTGCACCATGTCTGACAGGCTGAAATCACAGGGAACGCGTCCGAGTCAAAGTGAGCTATTTTCGGACACAAATATGGTGTTTTTCCCCTCTATCCTCTGGTTCTTTTTTCAAACTGATCTTCCAGCATCTGAGCGACAGGGGCTCATGCAGACACCTGTGTCCGCCCGAGGGGCGCCTTCCCGGACACATATATGGTGCTTCCCCCCTCTTTACCCCGGTCCTTTTTCAAACTGATCTTCCAGCATCTGAGCGACAGGGGCTCATGCAGAC
>NW_027316615.1:45000-52500 GCF_033978685.3 Nerophis lumbriciformis | reverse complement strand
TCGCTGGAAGTCCAAAAAAAAGGCGTGAATTTGACTAAGTGCCTAGGAGCATTTCCCTTTAAGAAGGCCGACGTGCTATGGTTCTCCACCTGGGTACGGAACGCCAAATTAGTCCCTCTCCTCGTTGGAAGTCCAAAAAAAGGCGTGAATTTGACTAAGTGCCTAGGAGGATGTACCTTTAAGAAGGCCGACGTGCTATGGTTCTCCACCTGGGTCAGGAAAGCAAAATTGTCCCTCTCCTCGCTGGAAGTCCAAAAAAAAGGCGTGAATTTGACTAAGTGCCTAGGAGCATTTCCCTTTAAGAAGGCCGACGTGCTATGGTTCTCCACCTGGGTCAGGAAAGCAAAATTGTCCCTCTCCTCGCTGGAAGTCCAAAAAAAAGGCGTAAATTTGACTAAGTGCCTAGGAGGATGTCCCTTAAAGAAGGCCGACGTGCTATGGTTCTCCACCTGGGTCAGGAAAGCAAAATTGTCCCTCTCCTCGCTGGAAGTCCAAAAAAAAGGCGTGAATTTGACTAAGTGCCTAGGAGGATGTCCCTTTAAGAAGGCCGACGTGCTATGGTCCTCCACCTGGGTCAGGAACGCAAAATTGTCCCTCTCCTCGCTGGAAGTCCAAAAAAAAGGCGTAAATTTGACTAAGTGCCTAGGAGGATGTCCCTTTAAGAAGGCTGACCTGCTATGGTTCTCCACCCGGGTACGGAAAGCAAAATTAGTCCCTCTCCTCGCTGGAAGTCCAAAAAAAAGGCGTGAATTTGACTAAGTGCCTAGGAGGATGTCCCTTTAAGAAGGCTGACCTGCTATGGTTCTCCACCCGGGTACGGAAAGCAAAATTAGTCCCTCTCCTCGCTGGAAGTCCAAAAAAAAAGGTGTAAATTTGACTAAGTGCCTAGGAGGATGTCCCTTTAAGAAGGCCGACGTGCTATGGTCCTCCACCTGGGTCAGGAACGCAAAATTGTCCCTCTCCTCGCTGGAAGTCCAAAAAAAAGGCGTGAATTTGACTAAGTGCCTAGGAGGATGTCCCTTTAAGAAGGCCGACGTGCTATGGTCCTCCACCTGGGTCAGGAACGCAAAATTGTCCCTCTCCTCGCTGGAAGTCCAAAAAAAAGGCGTGAATTTGACTAAGTGCCTAGGAGCATTTCCCTTTAAGAAGGCCGACGTGCTATGGTTCTCCACCCGGGTACGGAAAGCAAAATTAGTCCCTCTCCTCGCTGGAAGTCCAAAAAAAAGGCGTAAATTTGACTAAGTGCCTAGGAGGATGTCCCTTTAAGAAGGCTGACCTGCTATGGTTCTCCACCCGGGTGCGGAAAGCAAAATTAGTCCCTCTCCTCGCTGGAAGTCCAAAAAAAAGGCGGAAATTTGACTAAGTGCCTAGGAGGATGTCCCTTTAAGAAGGCTGACCTGCTATGGTTCTCCACCCGGGTACGGAAAGCAAAATTAGTCCCTCTCCTCGCTGGAAGTCCAAAAAAAAGGTGTAAATTTGACTAAGTGCCTAGGAGGATGTCCCTTTAAGAAGGCCGACGTGCTATGGTCCTCCACCTGGGTCAGGAACGCAAAATTGTCCCTCTCCTCGCTGGAAGTCCAAAAAAAAGGCGGAAATTTGACTAAGTGCCATCATTTTAGAGTACCAGGACTATAGCTGGGGAATTGGAGCCCTCTGGTGGACACTCGCTGCAAATGCACCCTGAATTAAACACATTATTTCCAGTTCTTTTGGTGTTCCCGGGGAATGAGAGGCCTTTTGTGGGCCAGAAAGAGTGGGGGACCCTTGGAGCCCCTATTTTCAGACAGTTTGGCTTATTTCGGTGACGCCGGGGCGTCCATCAGGTCTTCCCGGGGAATGAGAGGCCTTTTGTGGCCATATGTCAACAAAAGAGTGGGGAAATGGAGCCCTCCGGTGGACTCCCGCTGCAAATGCACCCCCCAAATTAAATACATTAATTCCAGGCCTTTTGGGGCCCTATATTCAGACGGTGTGTAGCCCTCCAGTGGACTCCCGCCTCCAATGCACCCCCCAAATTAAAGACATCACCCCCCAAATTAAAGGCATCATTTCCAGTTCTTTTGGGGCCCTATTTTCAGACAGTTTGGCGGATTTCCTTGACGCCGGGGAGTCCTACAGGTGTTCCCGGGGAATGAGAGGCCTTTTGTGGGCCAGAAAGAGTGGGGAACCCTTGGAGCCCCTATTTTCAGACAGTTTGGCTTATTTCGGTGACGCCGGGGCGTCCATCAGGTCTTCCCGGGGAATGAGAGGCCTTTTGTGGCCATATGTCAACAAAAGAGTGGGGAAATGGAGCCCTCCGGTGGACTCCCGCTGCAAATGCACCCCCCAAATTAAATACATTAATTCCAGGCCTTTTGGGGCCCTATATTCAGACGGTGTGGAGCCCTCCAGTGGACTCCCGCCTCCAATGCACCCCCATAATTATAGACATCACCCCCCAAATTAAACACATTATTTCCAGTTCTTTTGGGCCCCTATTTTCAGACGGTTTGGCGTATTTCCTTGACGCCGGGGAGTCCTACAGGTGTTCCCGGGGAATGAGAGGCCTTTTGTGGGCCAGAAATAGTGGGGAACACTTGGAGCCCCTATTTTCAGACAGTTTGCCGTATTTCGGTGACGCCGGGGCGTCCGTCAGGTCTTCCCGGGGAATGTGAGGCCTTTCGTGGGCCATATTTTCAGACAGATTGGCCTGTTTCAGTGACGCCGAGGCGTCCATCAGGTCTTCCCGGGGAGTGTGAGGCCTTTTGGGGCCCTATTTTCAGACAGAAAAAAAAGAAAAGTAACCCTTACACTACAAAGGACAGCGGGGAAACGCCCCCCCAGCAAAGTCACAGGGGAAGTGGGGTAGACAAGTGGAGAGTGTCTGGGGAAAAGTCCACAAAATGATCAAAAATCACACCCAGGTACGAGTGCCACAAGTCCCGCCGCGTCCCACCCGAGTCCGAGGTGCCCCCCACATGCCCAAAACGCACCCAGCAAAGGCGCACTGTGATTGGGAAGAAAAGTTGGAAAAGTGGGCAAAAGTCCGGAAAAATGACCAAAAACCACACCCAGGTTAGAGCCCCACACGTCCTGCAGTCGCACCCGAGTCCTGGGATGCCCAACATGTCCAAAAAAATCAAAAAAAGCCCAAAAAATCAAAAAAATCCCCGGGCCGTATCTTGGACGCCGGCGTACCGCGTTCGGCCCTCGTGCCGTAGTTTGGCGACCGATTGTAAAAATTTGCCGCGACCGGCTAGTTTTTTTCCTTGGAGTAAATAGAGAGTAGATCCAGCAGAAAATATGCACTATAAACAAAGAGAGGGAGTTTGGAGGGGGGCAAAAACGCCCTCTTGGAACTTTTGCAGCAGCACACATCAAACTAGCGGGGAGAAGGCATGCATAGCAAAAGGCCACGAAATGATCAAAAATCACACCCAGGTTCGAGTCCCACAAGTCCCGCCGCGTTCCACCGGTGTCCCGGGGGTGCCTGGCATGTCCACAACTTACCCAGCAAAGGTGCACTGTGATTGGGAAGAAAAGTTGGGGAAAGTGGGCAAAAGGCCCGAATTTGATCCAAAATCACACCCAGGTTCGAGTCCCACAAGTCCCGCCGCGTTCCACCAGGGTTCCGGGGTGCCTACAATGTCCACAACGCACCCAGCAAAGGCGCACTGTGATTGGGAAGAAAAGTTGGGAAAGTGGGCAAAAGTCCCGAATGTGGTCCAAAATCACACCCAGGTTCGAGTCCCACAAGTCCCGCCGCGTTCCACCAGGGTTCCGGGGTGCCTGACATGTCCACGACGCACCCAGCAAAGGCGCACTGTGATTGGGAAGAAAAGTTGGGAAAGTGGGCAAAAGTCCCGAATTTGATCCATAATTATACCCAGGTTCGAGTCCCACAAGTCCCGCCGCATTCCACCAGTGTTCCGGGGTGCCTGACATGTCCACGACGCACCCAGCAAAGGCGCACTGTGATTGGGAAGAAAAGTTGGGAAAGTGGGCAAAAGTCCCGAATTTGGTCCAAAATCACACCCAGGTTCGAGTCCCACAAGTCCCGCCGCGTTCCACCAGGGTTCCGGGGTGCCTGACATGTCCACGACGCACCCAGCAAAGGCGCACTGTGATTGGGAAGAAAAGTTGGGAAAGTGGGCAAAAGTCCCGAATTTGGTCCAAAATCACACCCAGGTTCGAGTCCCACAAGTCCCGCCGCGTTCCACCAGGGTTCCGGGGTGCCTACAATGTCCACAACGCACCCAGCAAAGGCGCACTGTGATTGGGAAGAAAAGTTGGGAAAGTGGGCAAAAGTCCCGAATTTGGTCCAAAATCACACCCAGGTTCGAGTCCCACAAGTCCCGCCGCGTTCCACCAGTGTCTCGGGGTGCCTACAATGTCCACAACTTACCCAGCAAAGGCGCACTGTGATTGGGAAGAAAAGTTGGGAAAGTGGGCAAAAGTCCCGAATTTGGTCCAAAATCACACCCAGGTTCGAGTCCCACAAGTCCCGCCGCGTTCCACCAGGGTTCCGGGGTGCCTGACATGTCCACGACGCACCCAGCAAAGGCGCACTGTGATTGGGAAGAAAAGTTGGGAAAGTGGGCAAAAGTCCCGAATTTGGTCCAAAAGCACACCCAGGTTCGAGTCCCACAAGTCCCGCCGCGTTCCACCAGGGTTCCGGGGTGCCTACAATGTCCACGACGCACCCAGCAAAGGCGCACTGTGATTGGGAAGAAAAGTTGGGAAAGTGGGCAAAAGTCCCGAATTTGGTCCAAAATCACACCCAGGTTCGAGTCCCACAAGTCCCGCCGCGTTCCACCAGTGTCTCGGGGTGCCTACAATGTCCACGACGCACCCAGCAAAGGCGCACTGTGATTGGGAAGAAAAGTTGGGAAAGTGGGCAAAAGTCCCGAATTTGGTCCAAAATCACACCCAGGTTCGAGTCCCACAAGTCCCGCCGCGGTCCACCAGGGTTCCGGGGTGCCTACAATGTCCACGACGCACCCAGCAAAGGCGCACTGTGATTGGGAAGAAAAGTTGGGAAAGTGGGCAAAAGTCCCGAATTTGGTCCAAAATCACACCCAGGTTCGAGTCCCACAAGTCCCGCCGCGTTCCACCAGGGTTCCGGGGTGCCTACAATGTCCACAACTTACCCAGCAAAGGCGCACTGTGATTGGGAAGAAAAGTAGGGAAAGTGGGCAAAAGTCCCGAATTTGGTCCAAAATCACACCCAGGTTCGAGTCCCACAAGTCCCGCCGCGGTCCACCAGGGTTCCGGGGTGCCTACAATGTCCACGACGCACCCAGCAAAGGCGCACTGTGATTGGGAAGAAAAGTTGGGAAAGTGGGCAAAAGTCCCGAATTTGGTCCAAAATCACACCCAGGTTCGAGTCCCACAAGTCCCGCCGCGTTCCACCAGTGTCTCGGGGTGCCTACAATGTCCACAACGCACCCAGCAAAGGCGCACTGTGATTGGGAAGAAAAGTTGGGAAAGTGGGCAAAAGTCCCGAATTTGGTCCAAAATCACACCCAGGTTCGAGTCCCACAAGTCCCGCCGCGTTCCACCAGGGTTCCGGGGTGCCTACAATGTCCACAACTTACCCAGCAAAGGCGCACTGTGATTGGGAAGAAAAGTAGGGAAAGTGGGCAAAAGTCCCGAATTTGGTCCAAAATCACACCCAGGTTCGAGTCCCACAAGTCCCGCCGCGTTCCACCAGGGTTCCGGGGTGCCTACAATGTCCACAACGCACCCAGCAAAGGCGCACTGTGATTGGGAAGAAAAGTTGGGAAAGTGGGCAAAAGTCCCGAATTTGGTCCAAAATCACACCCAGGTTCGAGTCCCACAAGTCCCGCCGCGTTCCACCAGGGTTCCGGGGTGCCTACAATGTCCACAACGCACCCAGCAAAGGCGCACTGTGATTGGGAAGAAAAGTTGGGAAAGTGGGCAAAAGTCCCGAATTTGGTCCAAAATCACACCCAGGTTCGAGTCCCACAAGTCCCGCCGCGTTCCACCAGGGTTCCGGGGTGCCTGACATGTCCACGACGCACCCAGCAAAGGCGCACTGTGATTGGGAAGAAACGTTGGGAAAGTGGGCAAAAGTCCCGAATTTGATCCAAAATTATGCCCGGGTTGGAGTACCACGAGTCCGGCCGCGTTCCACCGGTGTCCCGGGGGTGCCTGGCATGTCCACAACTTACCCAGCAAAGGCGCACTGTGATTGGGAAGAAAAGTTGGGAAAGTGGGCAAAAGTCCCGAATTTGATCCAAAATTATGCCCGGGTTGGAGTACCACGAGTCCGGCCGCGTTCCACCGGTGTCCCGGGGGTGCCTGCCATGTCCACAACTTACCCAGCAAAGGCGCACTGTGATTCAGAAGAAAAGTTGGGAAAGTGGGGAAAAAAAGGACCGGGAAATATCCAAAATTATGCCCGGGTTGGAGTACCACGAGTCCGGCCGCGTTCCACCGGTGTCCCGGGGGTGCCTGCCATGTCCACAACTTACCCAGCAAAGGCGCACTGTGATTCAGAAGAAAAGTTGGGAAAGTGGGGAAAAAAAGGACCGGAAAATATCCAAAATTATGCCCGGGTTGGAGTACCACGAGTCCGGCCGCGTTCCACCGGTGTCCCGGGGGTGCCTGGCACGTCCACAACTTACCCAGCAAAGGCGCACTGTCAGTGGGGAAGACCAAACATGTCTCGGATTTTTTCCAAGTACCTTAACGAGAGAGGCTAAAAAGCACCTGTTTTTACCTTCTCTCGTTGTTGTACTTAGAAAAAAAACGAGAAAATAAAAAATCTGGGTTTTTTTCTAAGTACCTTAACGAGAGAGGCTAAAAAAAACCATTTTTTACCTTCTCTCGTTGTTGTACTTAGAAAAAAAACGAGAAAAAAATTTTTCCCCATTCATTTCAATGGGAGTTCATTTTTTTTTTGGGATTTTTTCTAAGTACCTTAACGAGAGAGGCTTAATTTTTCACCTACTTTTTACCTTCTCTCGATTTTTCGTTTTTTACCTGGTCGACCAAAACACCTCCATCTCGTTACTATGTGCACCATGTCTGACAGGCTGAAATCACAGGGAACGCGTCCGAGTCAAAGTGAGCTATTTTCGGACACAAATATGGTGTTTTTCCCCTCTATCCTCTGGTTCTTTTTTCAAACTGATCTTCCAGCATCTGAGCGACAGGGGCTCATGCAGACACCTGTGTCCGCCCGAGGGGCGCCTTCCCGGACACATATATGGTGCTTCCCCCCTCTTTACCCCGGTCCTTTTTCAAACTGATCTTCCAGCATCTGAGCGACAGGGGCTCATGCAGACACCTGTGTCCGCCCGAGGGGCGCCTTCCCGGACACATATATGGTGCTTCCCCCCTCTTTACCCCGGTCCTTTTTCAAACTGATCTTCCAGCATCTGAGCGACAGGGGCTCATGCAGACACCTGTGTCCGCCCGAGGGGCGCCTTCCCGGACACATATATGGTGCTTTCCCCCTCTTTACCCCGGTCCTTTTTCAAACTGCTCTTCCAG
>NW_027316615.1:15000-32500 GCF_033978685.3 Nerophis lumbriciformis | reverse complement strand
ACCTGGGTACGGAACGCCAAATTAGTCCCTCTCCTCGTTGGAAGTCCAAAAAAAGGCGTGAATTTGACTAAGTGCCTAGGAGGATGTACCTTTAAGAAGGCCGACGTGCTATGGTTCTCCACCTGGGTCAGGAAAGCAAAATTGTCCCTCTCCTCGCTGGAAGTCCAAAAAAAAGGCGTGAATTTGACTAAGTGCCTAGGAGCATTTCCCTTTAAGAAGGCCGACGTGCTATGGTTCTCCACCTGGGTCAGGAAAGCAAAATTGTCCCTCTCCTCGCTGGAAGTCCAAAAAAAAGGCGTAAATTTGACTAAGTGCCTAGGAGGATGTCCCTTAAAGAAGGCCGACGTGCTATGGTTCTCCACCTGGGTCAGGAAAGCAAAATTGTCCCTCTCCTCGCTGGAAGTCCAAAAAAAAGGCGTGAATTTGACTAAGTGCCTAGGAGGATGTCCCTTTAAGAAGGCCGACGTGCTATGGTCCTCCACCTGGGTCAGGAACGCAAAATTGTCCCTCTCCTCGCTGGAAGTCCAAAAAAAAGGCGTAAATTTGACTAAGTGCCTAGGAGGATGTCCCTTTAAGAAGGCTGACCTGCTATGGTTCTCCACCCGGGTACGGAAAGCAAAATTAGTCCCTCTCCTCGCTGGAAGTCCAAAAAAAAGGCGTGAATTTGACTAAGTGCCTAGGAGGATGTCCCTTTAAGAAGGCTGACCTGCTATGGTTCTCCACCCGGGTACGGAAAGCAAAATTAGTCCCTCTCCTCGCTGGAAGTCCAAAAAAAAAGGTGTAAATTTGACTAAGTGCCTAGGAGGATGTCCCTTTAAGAAGGCCGACGTGCTATGGTCCTCCACCTGGGTCAGGAACGCAAAATTGTCCCTCTCCTCGCTGGAAGTCCAAAAAAAAGGCGTGAATTTGACTAAGTGCCTAGGAGCATTTCCCTTTAAGAAGGCCGACGTGCTATGGTTCTCCACCCGGGTACGGAAAGCAAAATTAGTCCCTCTCCTCGCTGGAAGTCCAAAAAAAAGGCGTAAATTTGACTAAGTGCCTAGGAGGATGTCCCTTTAAGAAGGCTGACCTGCTATGGTTCTCCACCCGGGTGCGGAAAGCAAAATTAGTCCCTCTCCTCGCTGGAAGTCCAAAAAAAAGGCGGAAATTTGACTAAGTGCCTAGGAGGATGTCCCTTTAAGAAGGCTGACCTGCTATGGTTCTCCACCCGGGTACGGAAAGCAAAATTAGTCCCTCTCCTCGCTGGAAGTCCAAAAAAAAGGTGTAAATTTGACTAAGTGCCTAGGAGGATGTCCCTTTAAGAAGGCCGACGTGCTATGGTCCTCCACCTGGGTCAGGAACGCAAAATTGTCCCTCTCCTCGCTGGAAGTCCAAAAAAAAGGCGGAAATTTGACTAAGTGCCATCATTTTAGAGTACCAGGACTATAGCTGGGGAATTGGAGCCCTCTGGTGGACACTCGCTGCAAATGCACCCTGAATTAAACACATTATTTCCAGTTCTTTTGGTGTTCCCGGGGAATGAGAGGCCTTTTGTGGGCCAGAAAGAGTGGGGGACCCTTGGAGCCCCTATTTTCAGACAGTTTGGCTTATTTCGGTGACGCCGGGGCGTCCATCAGGTCTTCCCGGGGAATGAGAGGCCTTTTGTGGCCATATGTCAACAAAAGAGTGGGGAAATGGAGCCCTCCGGTGGACTCCCGCTGCAAATGCACCCCCCAAATTAAATACATTAATTCCAGGCCTTTTGGGGCCCTATATTCAGACGGTGTGTAGCCCTCCAGTGGACTCCCGCCTCCAATGCACCCCCCAAATTAAAGACATCACCCCCCAAATTAAAGGCATCATTTCCAGTTCTTTTGGGGCCCTATTTTCAGACAGTTTGGCGGATTTCCTTGACGCCGGGGAGTCCTACAGGTGTTCCCGGGGAATGAGAGGCCTTTTGTGGGCCAGAAAGAGTGGGGAACCCTTGGAGCCCCTATTTTCAGACAGTTTGGCTTATTTCGGTGACGCCGGGGCGTCCATCAGGTCTTCCCGGGGAATGAGAGGCCTTTTGTGGCCATATGTCAACAAAAGAGTGGGGAAATGGAGCCCTCCGGTGGACTCCCGCTGCAAATGCACCCCCCAAATTAAATACATTAATTCCAGGCCTTTTGGGGCCCTATATTCAGACGGTGTGGAGCCCTCCAGTGGACTCCCGCCTCCAATGCACCCCCATAATTATAGACATCACCCCCCAAATTAAACACATTATTTCCAGTTCTTTTGGGCCCCTATTTTCAGACGGTTTGGCGTATTTCCTTGACGCCGGGGAGTCCTACAGGTGTTCCCGGGGAATGAGAGGCCTTTTGTGGGCCAGAAATAGTGGGGAACACTTGGAGCCCCTATTTTCAGACAGTTTGCCGTATTTCGGTGACGCCGGGGCGTCCGTCAGGTCTTCCCGGGGAATGTGAGGCCTTTCGTGGGCCATATTTTCAGACAGATTGGCCTGTTTCAGTGACGCCGAGGCGTCCATCAGGTCTTCCCGGGGAGTGTGAGGCCTTTTGGGGCCCTATTTTCAGACAGAAAAAAAAGAAAAGTAACCCTTACACTACAAAGGACAGCGGGGAAACGCCCCCCCAGCAAAGTCACAGGGGAAGTGGGGTAGACAAGTGGAGAGTGTCTGGGGAAAAGTCCACAAAATGATCAAAAATCACACCCAGGTACGAGTGCCACAAGTCCCGCCGCGTCCCACCCGAGTCCGAGGTGCCCCCCACATGCCCAAAACGCACCCAGCAAAGGCGCACTGTGATTGGGAAGAAAAGTTGGAAAAGTGGGCAAAAGTCCGGAAAAATGACCAAAAACCACACCCAGGTTAGAGCCCCACACGTCCTGCAGTCGCACCCGAGTCCTGGGATGCCCAACATGTCCAAAAAAATCAAAAAAAGCCCAAAAAATCAAAAAAATCCCCGGGCCGTATCTTGGACGCCGGCGTACCGCGTTCGGCCCTCGTGCCGTAGTTTGGCGACCGATTGTAAAAATTTGCCGCGACCGGCTAGTTTTTTTCCTTGGAGTAAATAGAGAGTAGATCCAGCAGAAAATATGCACTATAAACAAAGAGAGGGAGTTTGGAGGGGGGCAAAAACGCCCTCTTGGAACTTTTGCAGCAGCACACATCAAACTAGCGGGGAGAAGGCATGCATAGCAAAAGGCCACGAAATGATCAAAAATCACACCCAGGTTCGAGTCCCACAAGTCCCGCCGCGTTCCACCGGTGTCCCGGGGGTGCCTGGCATGTCCACAACTTACCCAGCAAAGGTGCACTGTGATTGGGAAGAAAAGTTGGGGAAAGTGGGCAAAAGGCCCGAATTTGATCCAAAATCACACCCAGGTTCGAGTCCCACAAGTCCCGCCGCGTTCCACCAGGGTTCCGGGGTGCCTACAATGTCCACAACGCACCCAGCAAAGGCGCACTGTGATTGGGAAGAAAAGTTGGGAAAGTGGGCAAAAGTCCCGAATGTGGTCCAAAATCACACCCAGGTTCGAGTCCCACAAGTCCCGCCGCGTTCCACCAGGGTTCCGGGGTGCCTGACATGTCCACGACGCACCCAGCAAAGGCGCACTGTGATTGGGAAGAAAAGTTGGGAAAGTGGGCAAAAGTCCCGAATTTGATCCATAATTATACCCAGGTTCGAGTCCCACAAGTCCCGCCGCATTCCACCAGTGTTCCGGGGTGCCTGACATGTCCACGACGCACCCAGCAAAGGCGCACTGTGATTGGGAAGAAAAGTTGGGAAAGTGGGCAAAAGTCCCGAATTTGGTCCAAAATCACACCCAGGTTCGAGTCCCACAAGTCCCGCCGCGTTCCACCAGGGTTCCGGGGTGCCTGACATGTCCACGACGCACCCAGCAAAGGCGCACTGTGATTGGGAAGAAAAGTTGGGAAAGTGGGCAAAAGTCCCGAATTTGGTCCAAAATCACACCCAGGTTCGAGTCCCACAAGTCCCGCCGCGTTCCACCAGGGTTCCGGGGTGCCTACAATGTCCACAACGCACCCAGCAAAGGCGCACTGTGATTGGGAAGAAAAGTTGGGAAAGTGGGCAAAAGTCCCGAATTTGGTCCAAAATCACACCCAGGTTCGAGTCCCACAAGTCCCGCCGCGTTCCACCAGTGTCTCGGGGTGCCTACAATGTCCACAACTTACCCAGCAAAGGCGCACTGTGATTGGGAAGAAAAGTTGGGAAAGTGGGCAAAAGTCCCGAATTTGGTCCAAAATCACACCCAGGTTCGAGTCCCACAAGTCCCGCCGCGTTCCACCAGGGTTCCGGGGTGCCTGACATGTCCACGACGCACCCAGCAAAGGCGCACTGTGATTGGGAAGAAAAGTTGGGAAAGTGGGCAAAAGTCCCGAATTTGGTCCAAAAGCACACCCAGGTTCGAGTCCCACAAGTCCCGCCGCGTTCCACCAGGGTTCCGGGGTGCCTACAATGTCCACGACGCACCCAGCAAAGGCGCACTGTGATTGGGAAGAAAAGTTGGGAAAGTGGGCAAAAGTCCCGAATTTGGTCCAAAATCACACCCAGGTTCGAGTCCCACAAGTCCCGCCGCGTTCCACCAGTGTCTCGGGGTGCCTACAATGTCCACGACGCACCCAGCAAAGGCGCACTGTGATTGGGAAGAAAAGTTGGGAAAGTGGGCAAAAGTCCCGAATTTGGTCCAAAATCACACCCAGGTTCGAGTCCCACAAGTCCCGCCGCGGTCCACCAGGGTTCCGGGGTGCCTACAATGTCCACGACGCACCCAGCAAAGGCGCACTGTGATTGGGAAGAAAAGTTGGGAAAGTGGGCAAAAGTCCCGAATTTGGTCCAAAATCACACCCAGGTTCGAGTCCCACAAGTCCCGCCGCGTTCCACCAGGGTTCCGGGGTGCCTACAATGTCCACAACTTACCCAGCAAAGGCGCACTGTGATTGGGAAGAAAAGTAGGGAAAGTGGGCAAAAGTCCCGAATTTGGTCCAAAATCACACCCAGGTTCGAGTCCCACAAGTCCCGCCGCGGTCCACCAGGGTTCCGGGGTGCCTACAATGTCCACGACGCACCCAGCAAAGGCGCACTGTGATTGGGAAGAAAAGTTGGGAAAGTGGGCAAAAGTCCCGAATTTGGTCCAAAATCACACCCAGGTTCGAGTCCCACAAGTCCCGCCGCGTTCCACCAGTGTCTCGGGGTGCCTACAATGTCCACAACGCACCCAGCAAAGGCGCACTGTGATTGGGAAGAAAAGTTGGGAAAGTGGGCAAAAGTCCCGAATTTGGTCCAAAATCACACCCAGGTTCGAGTCCCACAAGTCCCGCCGCGTTCCACCAGGGTTCCGGGGTGCCTACAATGTCCACAACTTACCCAGCAAAGGCGCACTGTGATTGGGAAGAAAAGTAGGGAAAGTGGGCAAAAGTCCCGAATTTGGTCCAAAATCACACCCAGGTTCGAGTCCCACAAGTCCCGCCGCGTTCCACCAGGGTTCCGGGGTGCCTACAATGTCCACAACGCACCCAGCAAAGGCGCACTGTGATTGGGAAGAAAAGTTGGGAAAGTGGGCAAAAGTCCCGAATTTGGTCCAAAATCACACCCAGGTTCGAGTCCCACAAGTCCCGCCGCGTTCCACCAGGGTTCCGGGGTGCCTACAATGTCCACAACGCACCCAGCAAAGGCGCACTGTGATTGGGAAGAAAAGTTGGGAAAGTGGGCAAAAGTCCCGAATTTGGTCCAAAATCACACCCAGGTTCGAGTCCCACAAGTCCCGCCGCGTTCCACCAGGGTTCCGGGGTGCCTACAATGTCCACAACGCACCCAGCAAAGGCGCACTGTGATTGGGAAGAAACGTTGGGAAAGTGGGCAAAAGTCCCGAATTTGATCCAAAATTATGCCCGGGTTGGAGTACCACGAGTCCGGCCGCGTTCCACCGGTGTCCCGGGGGTGCCTGGCATGTCCACAACTTACCCAGCAAAGGCGCACTGTGATTGGGAAGAAAAGTTGGGAAAGTGGGCAAAAGTCCCGAATTTGATCCAAAATTATGCCCGGGTTGGAGTACCACGAGTCCGGCCGCGTTCCACCGGTGTCCCGGGGGTGCCTGCCATGTCCACAACTTACCCAGCAAAGGCGCACTGTGATTCAGAAGAAAAGTTGGGAAAGTGGGGAAAAAAAGGACCGGGAAATATCCAAAATTATGCCCGGGTTGGAGTACCACGAGTCCGGCCGCGTTCCACCGGTGTCCCGGGGGTGCCTGCCATGTCCACAACTTACCCAGCAAAGGCGCACTGTGATTCAGAAGAAAAGTTGGGAAAGTGGGGAAAAAAAGGACCGGAAAATATCCAAAATTATGCCCGGGTTGGAGTACCACGAGTCCGGCCGCGTTCCACCGGTGTCCCGGGGGTGC
This sequence comes from Nerophis lumbriciformis, assembly GCF_033978685.3. Classification (NCBI taxonomy): domain Eukaryota; kingdom Metazoa; phylum Chordata; class Actinopteri; order Syngnathiformes; family Syngnathidae; genus Nerophis; species Nerophis lumbriciformis. The sequence continues at coordinate 26,098 of NW_027316615.1, read as the reverse complement.
CTGGCACGTCCACAACTTACCCAGCAAAGGCGCACTGTCAGTGGGGAAGACCAAACATGTCTCGGATTTTTTCCAAGTACCTTAACGAGAGAGGCTAAAAAGCACCTGTTTTTACCTTCTCTCGTTGTTGTACTTAGAAAAAAAACGAGAAAATAAAAAATCTGGGTTTTTTTCTAAGTACCTTAACGAGAGAGGCTAAAAAAAACCATTTTTTACCTTCTCTCGTTGTTGTACTTAGAAAAAAAACGAGAAAAAAATTTTTCCCCATTCATTTCAATGGGAGTTCATTTTTTTTTTGGGATTTTTTCTAAGTACCTTAACGAGAGAGGCTTAATTTTTCACCTACTTTTTACCTTCTCTCGATTTTTCGTTTTTTACCTGGTCGACCAAAACACCTCCATCTCGTTACTATGTGCACCATGTCTGACAGGCTGAAATCACAGGGAACGCGTCCGAGTCAAAGTGAGCTATTTTCGGACACAAATATGGTGTTTTTCCCCTCTATCCTCTGGTTCTTTTTTCAAACTGATCTTCCAGCATCTGAGCGACAGGGGCTCATGCAGACACCTGTGTCCGCCCGAGGGGCGCCTTCCCGGACACATATATGGTGCTTCCCCCCTCTTTACCCCGGTCCTTTTTCAAACTGATCTTCCAGCATCTGAGCGACAGGGGCTCATGCAGACACCTGTGTCCGCCCGAGGGGCGCCTTCCCGGACACATATATGGTGCTTCCCCCCTCTTTACCCCGGTCCTTTTTCAAACTGATCTTCCAGCATCTGAGCGACAGGGGCTCATGCAGACACCTGTGTCCGCCCGAGGGGCGCCTTCCCGGACACATATATGGTGCTTTCCCCCTCTTTACCCCGGTCCTTTTTCAAACTGCTCTTCCAGCATCTGAGCGACAGGGGCTCATGCAGACACCTGTGTCCGCCCGAGGGGCGCCTTCCTGGACACATATATGGTGCTTTCCCCCTCTTTACCCCGGTCCTTTTTCAAACTGCTCTTCCAGCTTCTGAGCGACAGGGGCTCATGCAGACACCTGTGTCCGCCTAAGGGGCGCTATCTCGGACACATTTTCAACTTTTCCCGCATGAATGAAATCCTGGAACTGATTCCACCCAGGTACTTAGGGCTTCCAGGGCTTGAGCGACAGGGGCTCTGTCCGGAGCGTGTGTCCGCCTAGGGGGCGCTGTCTCGGACACATTTTCAACTTTTCCCGCATGGATGAAATCCTGGAACTGATTCCACCCAGGTACTTAGGACTTCCAGGGCTTGAGCGACAGGGGCTCTGTCCGGAGCGTGTGTCCGCCTAGGGGGCGCTGTCCCGGACACATTTTCAACTTTTCCCGCATGAATGAAATCCTGGAACTGATTCCACCCAGGTACTTAGGACTTCCAGGGCTTGAGCGACAGGGGCTCTGTCCGGAGCGTGTGTCCGCCTAGGGGGCGCTGTCCCGGACACATTTTCAACTTTTCCCGCATGAATGAAATCCTGGAACTGATTCCACCCAGGTACTTAGGGCTTCCAGGGCTTGAGCGACAGGGGCTCTGTCCGGAGCGTGTGTCCGCCTAGGGGGCGCTGTCTCGGACACATTTTCAACTTTTCCCGCATGAATGAAATCCTGGAACTGATTCCACCCAGGTACTTAGGGCTTCCAGGGCTTGAGCGACAGGGGCTCTGTCCGGAGCGTGTGTCCGCCTAGGGGGCGCTGTCTCGGACACATTTTCAACTTTTCCCGCATGAATGAAATCCTGGAACTGATTCCACCCAGGTACTTGGGGCTTCCAGGGCTCGAGCGACAGGGGCTCTGTCCGGAGCGTGTGTCCGCCTAGGGGGCGCTGTCTCGGACACATTTTCAACTTTTCCCGCATGAATGAAATCCTGGAACTGATTCCACCCAGGTACTTGGGGCTTCCAGGGCTCGAGCGACAGGGGCTCTGTCCGGAGCGCGCGTCCGCCTAGGGGGCGCTGTCTCGGACACATTTTCAACTTTTCCCGTATGAATGAAATCCTGGACCTCCGTCCAGGTACTCGGGGCTTCCCAGGACTTGAGCGACAGGGGCTCGGACCTGGGAAAAGCCCCGGCCCACTTCCCCTTCCCCCTCTAACCCTCTGGTAAACACGACTTGCCACGGAGCGGCCCTCACCGGCCGGCGTCAGCCGGTTACCCAGGTGGGGGATTCCTCCGGCCCTGCAGGTCTGCCTCTATTGCCGCCCGGCAAGCCCGATTTGAAGCGAGATCGAGACGACCCGTCTGCCCTAGTTGTCCTACATCGGACCCGCTCCGGCTCGGCCCCAGCGTCCCTTCGCGCATATGCCATCCGGGCCCACGCCCCGGGTGGTGCCGGAGGGCCTGGGCAGCGACGGCTGCGGTGCTTCCGGAAACACCTTTTTCGAACCCTAGGCGGCGCCATGAGACACTGCGCGCAACCCATGCCACCCCTTCGTAGACCCGGCAGGACAGCGTGCCGAAAACCACTCTCAGCCGAGCATGATGTTGGCCCCGCGGGACTCCTCGGGCTGTGTGCGACGGCTCACGGCCCGTGCAAGCCGCTTGCGCGCTGACTGAAAGGCAAGTGTCACCGAACGTTCGGCTTGGCCGGTAGGCATCCCGGCCGGGGAATCACAGAAGCCAGTAAACACGCTAGCGGGTCTACCTGGTTGATCCTGCCAGTAGCATATGCTTGTCTCAAAGATTAAGCCATGCAAGTGCAAGTGCAAACGAGTTTGACAGTGAAACTGCGAATGGCTCATTAAATCAGTTATGGTTCCTTTGAACACTCCACCGTTACTTGGATAACTGTGGCAATTCTAGAGCTAATACATGCATACGAGCGCTGACCCTGGACGGGGATGCGCGCATTTATCACACCGAAAACCCATACGGGATTCTAAGGATGGTGTTCGGGTGCCTGGACTGGTTCTAATGAGGTAGCTGAAGGGGGATCGGGCCCCTCAAAACAACAATATAAATGGCAACACACGGGGACCGGGCCCCTTAAGCTGTGATAATCCGAGACCCGCAAGCTCTGGCCACTGGAGGCGTGGTAGTCTTGCCTTAATATTTATATGGACGCCATGAGAAGGTTCCTCATGTGCTGACTTAATAATAACACGGACCAGAGCACCTTCGGGACAATACCCCTGTTACGAGCCCAGCGCGTGTGCGGGCGCGGCTGCCGGTGGACCTCGCGTCTCGGGCAGTCCGCGTTACGCGCGCGACGGGTGGCGGGCAGGGTGAGCCCCACCCCTTTGTGAGCGCACCCCGTGCGCAGCGACCCCTGTTACGAGCCCCCGGCCACGGGGGTGGCGGGCAGGTAAGCTGCGCTCGCGCGGCGACCCCTGTTACGAACCCCCGGCCACGGGGGTGGCGGGCAGGTAAGCTGCGGGCGCGCAGTGACCCCTGTTACGAGCCCCCGGCCACGGGGGTGGCGGGCAGGTAAGCTGCGCGTGCGGAGGGCGCGCGGAGTGACCCCTGTTACGAGCCCCCGGCCACGGGGGTGGCGGGCAGGTAAGCTCCGCATAATAATAACACGGACCAGAGCACCTTCGGGACAATACCCCTGTTACGAGCCCAGCGCGTGTGCGGGCGCGGCTGCCGGTGGACCTCGCGTCTCGGGCAGTCCGCGTTACGCGCGCGACGGGTGGCGGGCAGGGTGAGCCCCACCCCTTTGTGAGCGCACCCCGTGCGCAGCGACCCCTGTTACGAGCCCCCGGCCACGGGGGTGGCGGGCAGGTAAGCTGCGCTCGCGCGGCGACCCCTGTTACGAACCCCCGGCCACGGGGGTGGCGGGCAGGTAAGCTGCGGGCGCGCAGTGACCCCTGTTACGAGCCCCCGGCCACGGGGGTGGCGGGCAGGTAAGCTGCGCGTGCGGAGGGCGCGCGGAGTGACCCCTGTTACGAGCCCCCGGCCACGGGGGTGGCGGGCAGGTAAGCTCCGCGCGCCGCGCGCCCACGATCGAACAAGTTGGGTCTGCCTCTAAGAGAAGGAAATCGGGGCCTTGAGGTGTGGGGCTGGCGGGCTTCTGCCCGTTCTCCTCCGCTCCCTTGGCATGGCATGGTAAGGACCGGATGGTGTTGGACACGTGTGCTACTGGGGAAACTGCCGCGGGCTATTCGCTCTCGTTATCCATACCCACTAGATCCATGGTTTAAGCGGTGCTTCATACTAGCGGTTTGGTCGGTCTACCGCCGTGACGCGCCCCCTTTCGGGGGGGTTTGCTGCACGTGTGAGGGGGGTGGCCGAGCCGCCGGTGTTGGGTGCATTACGCCGGCCATGAGGAAGGTGGTTGATGCAGGGGGGAATTGCCTGGGGGGTCAGAGAGAGACACACGGCCGGTGAATGTCCCCACCGGCGCCCGGGAAGGGATTGAGCAACCCGTTTCCCGGGGGTTTTCTCGTAAGTGCCTGAGGGCCGCCCGGAAGGGGGTGAAGCGTCTCGCGCGTGCGGGGCGAGACCACACCTTCCGCGTGCCGGCCCTCTGCCGGCGTACCAGGCGGGCAGGAGGCCCGCCACGGGGAGAGACCATGGGGCTCAAGTTGTCGACCTCCACGCGGTGAGCCCTGGAAACTAGTGCAAACTAGGCCAACGACAACACCATGGAGCCGGGGGCCGCGGGGCCCCCGCTCGGGCTTTGGAAGTCAAGTCACCAAAAAAAGAAATTTGACTAAGTGTCTAGGAGCAGGTCCCTTTAAGAAGGCCGACCTGCTATGGTTCTCCACCTGGGTCCGTAACGCAAAATTAGTCCCTCTCCTAGCTGGAAGTCAAAAAAAAAAAAGGCGTGAATTTGACTAAGTGTCTAGGAGGATGTCCCTTTAAGAAGGCCGACGTCCCTTGGTTCTCCACCTGGGTACAGAACGCCAAATTAGTCCCTCTCCTAGCTGGAAGTCCAAAAAAAAAGGCGTGAATTTGACTAAGTGTCTAGGAGGATGTCCCTTTAAGAAGGCTGACCTGCTATGGTTCTCCACCCGGGTGCGGAAAGCAAAATTAGTCCCTCTCCTCGCTGGAAGTCCAAAAAAAAAGGCGGAAATTTGACTAAGTGCCTAGGAGGATGTCCCTTTAAGAAGGCTGACCTGCTATGGTTCTCCACCCGGGTACGGAAAGCAAAATTAGTCCCTCTCCTCGCTGGAAGTCCAAAAAAAAGGCGTAAATTTGACTAAGTGCCTAGGAGCATTTCCCTTTAAGAAGGCCGACCTGCTATGGTTCTCCACCCGGGTCCGGAACTCAAAATTAGTCCCTCTCCTAGTTGGAAGTCATCAAAAAAAGGCGGAAATTTGACTAAGTGCCATCATTTTAGAGTACCAGGACTATAGCTGGGGAATTGGAGCCCTCTGGTGGACACTCGCTGCAAATGCACCCTGAATTAAACACATTATTTCCAGTTCTTTTGGTGTTCCCGGGGAATGAGAGGCCTTTTGTGGGCCAGAAAGAGTGGGGAACCCTTGGAGCCCCTATTTTCAGACAGTTTGGCTTATTTCGGTGACGCCGGGGCGTCCATCAGGTCTTCCCGGGGAATGAGAGGCCTTTTGTGGCCATATGTCAACAAAAGAGTGGGGAAATGGAGCCCTCCGGTGGACTCCCGCTGCAAATGCACCCCCCAAATTAAATACATTAATTCCAGGCCTTTTGGGGCCCTATATTCAGACGGTGTGGAGCCCTCCAGTGGACTCCCGCCTCCAATGCACCCCCATAATTATAGACATCACCCCCCAAATTAAAGGCATCATTTCCAGTTCTTTTGGGCCCCTATTTTCAGCCGGTTTGGCGTATTTCCTTGACGCCGGGGAGTCCTACAGGTGTTCCCGGGGAATGAGAGGCCTTTTGTGGGCCAGAAAGAGTGGGGAACCCTTGGAGCCCCTATTTTCAGACAGTTTGGCTTATTTCGGTGACGCCGGGGCGTCCATCAGGTCTTCCCGGGGAATGAGAGGCCTTTTGTGGCCATATGTCAACAAAAGAGTGGGGAAATGGAGCCCTCCGGTGGACTCCCGCTGCAAATGCACCCCCCAAATTAAATACATTAATTCCAGGCCTTTTGGGGCCCTATATTCAGACGGTGTGGAGCCCTCCAGTGGACTCCCGCCTCCAATGCACCCCCATAATTATAGACATCACCCCCCAAATTAAAGGCATCATTTCCAGTTCTTTTGGGCCCCTATTTTCAGACGGTTTGGCGTATTTCCTTGACGCCGGGGAGTCCTACAGGTGTTCCCGGGGAATGAGAGGCCTTTTGTGGGCCAGAAAGAGTGGGGAACACTTGGAGCCCCTATTTTCAGACAGTTTGCCGTATTTCGGTGACGCCGGGGCGTCCATCAGGTCTTCCCGGGGAATGTGAGGCCTTTCGTGGGCCATATTTTCAGACAGATTGGCCTGTTTCAGTGACGCCGAGGCGTCCATCAGGTCTTCCCGGGGAGTGTGAGGCCTTTTGGGGCCCTATTTTCAGACAGGAAAAAAAAGAAAAGTAACCCTTACACTACAAAGGACAGCGGGGAAACGCCCCCCAGCAAAGTCACAGGGGAAGTGGGGTAGACAAGTGGAGAGTGTCTGGGGAAAAGTCCACAAAATGATCAAAAATCACACCCAGGTACGAGTGCCACAAGTCCCGCCGCGTCCCACCCGAGTCCGAGGTGCCCCCCACATGCCCAAAACGCACCCAGCAAAGGCGCACTGTGAGTGGGGAAGAAAATTTGGAAAAGTGGGCAAAAGTCCGGAAAAATGACCAAAAACCACACCCAGGTGAGAGCCCCACACGTCCTGCAGTCGCACCCGAGTCCTGGGATGCCCAACATGTCCAAAAAAATCAAAAAAAGCCCAAAAAATCAAAAAAATCCCCGGGCCGTATCTTGGACGCCGGCGTACCGCGTTCGGCCCTCGTGCCGTAGTTTGGCGACCGATTGTAAAAATTTGCCGCGACCGGCTAGTTTTTTTCCTTGGAGTAAATAGAGAGTAGATCCAGCAGGAAATATGCACTATAAACAAAGAGAGGGAGTTTGGAGGGGGGCAAAAACGCCCTCTTGGAACTTTTGCAGCAGCACACATCAAACTAGCGGGGAGAAGGCATGCATAGCAAAAGTCCACGAAATGATCAAAAATCACACCCAGGTTCGAGTCCCACAAGTCCCGCCGCGTTCCACCAGGGTTCCGGGGTGCCTGACATGTCCACGACGCACCCAGCAAAGGCGCACTGTGATTGGGAAGAAAAGTTGGGAAAGTTGGCAAAAGTCCCGAATTTATCCAAAATTATACCCAGGTTCGAGTCCCACAAGTCCCGCCGCGTTCCACCAGTGTCTCGGGGTGCCTACAATGTCCACAACTTACCCAGCAAAGGTGCACTGTGATTGGGAAGAAAAGTTGGGAAAGTGGGCAAAAGTCCCGAATTTGGTCCAAAATCACACCCAGGTTCGAGTCCCACAAGTCCCGCCGCGTTCCACCAGTGTCTCGGGGTGCCTACAATGTCCACAACGCACCCAGCAAAGGCGCACTGTGATTGGGAAGAAAAGTTGGGAAAGTGGGCAAAAGTCCCGAATTTGGTCCAAAATCACACCCAGGTTCGAGTCCCACAAGTCCCGCCGCGTTCCACCAGGGTTCCGGGGTGCCTACAATGTCCACAACGCACCCAGCAAAGGCGCACTGTGATTGGGAAGAAAAGTTGGGAAAGTGGGCAAAAGTCCCGAATTTGGTCCAAAATCACACCCAGGTTCGAGTCCCACAAGTCCCGCCGCGTTCCACCAGTGTCTCGGGGTGCCTACAATGTCCACAACGCACCCAGCAAAGGCGCACTGTGATTGGGAAGAAAAGTTGGGAAAGTGGGCAAAAGTCCCGAATTTGGTCCAAAATCACACCCAGGTTCGAGTCCCACAAGTCCCGCCGCGTTCCACCAGTGTCTCGGGGTGCCTACAATGTCCACGACGCACCCAGCAAAGGCGCACTGTGATTGGGAAGAAAAGTTGGGAAAGTGGGCAAAAGTCCCGAATTTGGTCCAAAATCACACCCAGGTTCGAGTCCCACAAGTCCCGCCGCGTTCCACCAGGGTTCCGGGGTGCCTACAATGTCCACGACGCACCCAGCAAAGGCGCACTGTGATTGGGAAGAAAAGTTGGGAAAGTGGGCAAAAGTCCCGAATTTGGTCCAAAATCACACCCAGGTTCGAGTCCCACAAGTCCCGCCGCGTTCCACCAGGGTTCCGGGGTGCCTACAATGTCCACGACGCACCCAGCAAAGGCGCACTGTGATTGGGAAGAAAAGTTGGGAAAGTGGGCAAAAGTCCCGAATTTGGTCCAAAATCACACCCAGGTTCGAGTCCCACAAGTCCCGCCGCGTTCCACCAGGGTTCCGGGGTGCCTACAATGTCCACGACGCACCCAGCAAAGGCGCACTGTGATTGGGAAGAAAAGTTGGGAAAGTGGGCAAAAGTCCCGAATTTGGTCCAAAATCACACCCAGGTTCGAGTCCCACAAGTCCCGCCGCGTTCCACCAGGGTTCCGGGGTGCCTACAATGTCCACGACGCACCCAGCAAAGGCGCACTGTGATTGGGAAGAAAAGTTGGGAAAGTGGGCAAAAGTCCCGAATTTGGTCCAAAATCACACCCAGGTTCGAGTCCCACAAGTCCCGCCGCGTTCCACCAGGGTTCCGGGGTGCCTACAATGTCCACAACTTACCCAGCAAAGGCGCACTGTGATTGGGAAGAAAAGTTGGGAAATTTGGCAAAAGTCCCGAATTTGGTCCAAAATCACACCCAGGTTCGAGTCCCACAAGTCCCGCCGCGTTCCACCAGGGTTCCGGGGTGCCTACAATGTCCACAACGCACCCAGCAAAGGCGCACTGTGATTGGGAAGAAAAGTTGGGAAAGTGGGCAAAAGTCCCGAATTTGGTCCAAAATCACACCCAGGTTCGAGTCCCACAAGTCCCGCCGCGTTCCACCAGTGTCTCGGGGTGCCTACAATGTCCACAACTTACCCAGCAAAGGCGCACTGTGATTGGGAAGAAAAGTTGGGAAAGTGGGCAAAAGTCCCGAATTTGATCCAAAATTATGCCCGGGTTGGAGTACCACGAGTCCGGCCGCGTTCCACCGGTGTCCCGGGGGTGCCTGGCATGTCCACAACTTACCCAGCAAAGGCGCACTGTGATTGGGAAGAAAAGTTGGGAAAGTGGGCAAAAGTCCCGAATTTGATCCAAAATTATGCCCGGGTTGGAGTACCACGAGTCCGGCCGCGTTCCACCGGTGTCCCGGGGGTGCCTGGCATGTCCACAACTTACCCAGCAAAGGCGCACTGTGATTGGGAAGAAAAGTTGGGAAAGTGGGCAAAAGTCCCGAATTTGATCCAAATTTATGCCCGGGTTGGAGTACCACGAGTCCGGCCGCGTTCCACCGGTGTCCCGGGGGTGCCTGCCATGTCCACAACTTACCCAGCAAAGGCGCACTGTGATTCAGAAGAAAAGTTGGGAAAGTGGGCAAAAGTCCCGAATTTGATCCAAAATTATGCCCGGGTTGGAGTACCACGAGTCCGGCCGCGTTCCACCGGTGTCCCGGGGGTGCCTGGCATGTCCACAACTTACCCAGCAAAGGCGCACTGTGATTGGGAAGAAAAGTTGGGAAAGTGGGCAAAAGTCCCGAATTTGATCCAAATTTATGCCCGGGTTGGAGTACCACGAGTCCGGCCGCGTTCCACCGGTGTCCCGGGGGTGCCTGCCATGTCCACAACTTACCCAGCAAAGGCGCACTGTGATTCAGAAGAAAAGTTGGGAAAGTGGGGAAAAAAAGGACCGGGAAATATCCAAAATTATGCCCGGGTTGGAGTACCACGAGTCCGGCCGCGTTCCACCGGTGTCCCGGGGGTGCCTGGCACGTCCACAACTTACCCAGCAAAGGCGCACTGTCAGTGGGGAAGACCAAACATGTCTCGGATTTTTTCCAAGTACCTTAACGAGAGAGGCTAAAAAGCACCTGTTTTTACCTTCTCTCGTTGTTGTACTTAGAAAAAAAACGAGAAAATAAAAAATCTGGGTTTTTTTCTAAGTACCTTAACGAGAGAGGCTAAAAAAAACCATTTTTTACCTTCTCTCGTTGTTGTACTTAGAAAAAAAACGAGAAAAAAATTTTTCCCCATTCATTTCAATGGGAGTTCATTTTTTTTTTGGGATTTTTTCTAAGTACCTTAACGAGAGAGGCTTAATTTTTCACCTACTTTTTACCTTCTCTCGATTTTTCGTTTTTTACCTGGTCGACCAAAACACCTCCATCTCGTTACTATGTGCACCATGTCTGACAGGCTGAAATCACAGGGAACGCGTCCGAGTCAAAGTGAGCTATTTTCGGACACAAATATGGTGTTTTTCCCCTCTATCCTCTGGTTCTTTTTTCAAACTGATCTTCCAGCATCTGAGCGACAGGGGCTCATGCAGACACCTGTGTCCGCCCGAGGGGCGCCTTCCCGGACACATATATGGTGCTTCCCCCCTCTTTACCCCGGTCCTTTTTCAAACTGATCTTCCAGCATCTGAGCGACAGGGGCTCATGCAGACACCTGTGTCCGCCCGAGGGGCGCCTTCCCGGACACATATATGGTGTTTTTCCCCTCTATCCTCTGGTCCTTTTTTCAAACTGATCTTCCAGCATCTGAGCGACAGGGGCTCATGCAGACACCTGTGTCCGCCCGAGGGGCGCCTTCCCGGACACATATATGGTGCTTTCCCCCTCTTTACCCCGGTCCTTTTTCAAACTGCTCTTCCAGCATCTGAGCGACAGGGGCTCATGCAGACACCTGTGTCCGCCTAAGGGGCGCCTTCTCGGACACATTTTCAACTTTTCCCGCATGAATGAAATCCTGGAACTGATTCCACCCAGGTACTTAGGGCTTCCAGGGCTTGAGCGACAGGGGCTCTGTCCGGAGCGTGTGTCCGCCTAGGGGGCGCTGTCCCGGACACATTTTCAACTTTTCCCGCATGGATGAAATCCTGGAACTGATTCCACCCAGGTACTTAGGGCTTCCAGGGCTTGAGCGACAGGGGCTCTGTCCGGAGCGTGTGTCCGCCTAGGGGGCGCTGTCTCGGACACATTTTCAACTTTTCCCGCATGGATGAAATCCTGGAACTGATTCCA
>NW_027316615.1:0-5000 GCF_033978685.3 Nerophis lumbriciformis | reverse complement strand
AGTACCAGGCCTCTATAGAAAAGTTTGGTTTTTTGTCTATGTGTCATCATTTTAGAGTACCAGGCCTCTATAGAAAAGTTTGGTTTTTTGTCTATGTGTCATCATTTTAGAGTACCAGGGCTCTATAGAAAAGTTTGGTAAATTTGACTAAGTGTCTAGGAGCATTTCCCTTTAAGAAGGCCGACGTGCTATGGTTCTCCACCTGGGTCTGGAACGCCAAATTAGTCACTCTCCTAGCTGGAAGTCCAAAAAAAAAGGCGTGAATTTGACTAAGTGTCTAGGAGGATGTCCCCTTAAGAAGGCCGACGTGCCTTGGTTCTCTACCTGGGTACGGAACACCAAATTAGTCCCTCTCCTAGCTGGAAGTCCAAAAAAAAGGCGTGAATTTGACTAAGTGTCTAGGAGCATTTCCCTTTAAGAAGGCCGACGTGCTATGGTTCTCCACCTGGGTACGGAACGCCAAATTAGTCCCTCTCCTAGCTGGAAGTCCAAAAAAAAGGCGTGAATTTGACTAAGTGTCTAGGAGCATTTCCCTTTAAGAAGGCCGACGTGCTATGGTTCTCCACCTGGGTACGGAACGCCAAATTAGTCCCTCTCCTAGCTGGAAGTCCAAAAAAAAGGCGTGAATTTGACTAAGTGCCTAGGAGGATGTCCCTTTAAGAAGGCCGACGTGCTATGGTTCTCCACCCGGGTCCGGAACTCAAAATGAGTCCCTCTCCTAGTTGGAAGTCATCAAAAAAAGGCGGAAATTTGACTAAGTGTCATTATTTTAGAGTACCAGGCCTCTATAGAAAAGTTTGGTTTTTTGTCTATGTGTCATCATTTTAGAGTACCAGGGCTCTATAGAAAAGTTTGGTAAATTTGACTAAGTGTCTAGGAGCATTTCCCTTTAAGAAGGCCGACGTGCTATGGTTCTCCACCTGGGTACGGAACGCCAAATTAGTCCCTCTCCTAGCTGGAAGTCCAAAAAAAAGGCGTGAATTTGACTAAGTGCCTAGGAGCATTTCCCTTTAAGAAGGCCGACGTGCTATGGTTCTCCACCTGGGTCAGGAAAGCAAAATTGTCCCTCTCCTCGCTGGAAGTCCAAAAAAAAGGCGTGAATTTGACTAAGTGCCTAGGAGCATTTCCCTTTAAGAAGGCCGACGTGCTATGGTTCTCCATCCGGGTACGGAAAGCAAAATTAGTCCCTCTCCTCGCTGGAAGTCCAAAAAAAAGGCGTAAATTTGACTAAGTGCCTAGGAGGATGTCCCTTTAAGAAGGCTGACCTGCTATGGTTCTCCACCCGGGTGCGGAAAGCAAAATTAGTCCCTCTCCTCGCTGGAAGTCCATAAAAAAGGCGTAAATTTGACTAAGTGCCTAGGAGGATGTCCCTTAAAGAAGGCCGACGTGCTATGGTTCTCCACCTGGGTCTGGAACGCCAAATTAGTCCCTCTCCTCGCTGGAAGTCCAAAAAAAAGGCGGAAATTTGACTAAGTGCCTAGGAGGATGTCCCTTTAAGAAGGCCGACGTGCTATGGTTCTCCACCCGGGTCCGGAACTCAAAATTAGTCCCTCTCCTAGTTGGAAGTCATCAAAAAAAGGCGGAAATTTGACTAAGTGCCATCATTTTAGAGTACCAGGACTATAGTGGGGGAATTGGAGCCCTCTGGTGGACACTCGCTGCAAATGCACCCTGAATTAAAGACATTATTTCCAGTTCTTTTGGGGCCCTATTTTCAGGCGTAAATTTGACTAAGTGTCTAGGGGCATGTCCCTTTAAGAAGGCCGACCTGCTATGGTTCTCCACCTGGGTCTGGAACGCCAAATTAGTCCCTCTCCTCGCTGGAAGTCCAAAAAAAAGGCGTGAATTTGACTAAGTGCCTAGGAGGATGTCCCTTTAAGAAGGCCGACGTGCTATGGTTCTCCACCTGGGTCAGGAAAGCAAAATTGTCCCTCTCCTCGCTGGAAGTCCAAAAAAAAGGCGTGAATTTGACTAAGTGCCTAGGAGCATTTCCCTTTAAGAAGGCCGACGTGCTATGGTTCTCCACCTGGGTCAGGAAAGCAAAATTGTCCCTCTCCTCGCTGGAAGTCCAAAAAAAAGGCGTGAATTTGACTAAGTGCCTAGGAGCATTTCCCTTTAAGAAGGCCGACGTGCTATGGTTCTCCACCTGGGTACGGAACGCCAAATTAGTCCCTCTCCTCGTTGGAAGTCCAAAAAAAGGCGTGAATTTGACTAAGTGCCTAGGAGGATGTACCTTTAAGAAGGCCGACGTGCTATGGTTCTCCACCTGGGTCAGGAAAGCAAAATTGTCCCTCTCCTCGCTGGAAGTCCAAAAAAAAGGCGTGAATTTGACTAAGTGCCTAGGAGCATTTCCCTTTAAGAAGGCCGACGTGCTATGGTTCTCCACCTGGGTCAGGAAAGCAAAATTGTCCCTCTCCTCGCTGGAAGTCCAAAAAAAAGGCGTAAATTTGACTAAGTGCCTAGGAGGATGTCCCTTAAAGAAGGCCGACGTGCTATGGTTCTCCACCTGGGTCAGGAAAGCAAAATTGTCCCTCTCCTCGCTGGAAGTCCAAAAAAAAGGCGTGAATTTGACTAAGTGCCTAGGAGGATGTCCCTTTAAGAAGGCCGACGTGCTATGGTCCTCCACCTGGGTCAGGAACGCAAAATTGTCCCTCTCCTCGCTGGAAGTCCAAAAAAAAGGCGTAAATTTGACTAAGTGCCTAGGAGGATGTCCCTTTAAGAAGGCTGACCTGCTATGGTTCTCCACCCGGGTACGGAAAGCAAAATTAGTCCCTCTCCTCGCTGGAAGTCCAAAAAAAAGGCGTAAGTTTGACTAAGTGCCTAGGAGGATGTCCCTTTAAGAAGGCTGACCTGCTATGGTTCTCCACCCGGGTACGGAAAGCAAAATTAGTCCCTCTCCTCGCTGGAAGTCCAAAAAAAAGGCGTAAATTTGACTAAGTGCCTAGGAGCATGTCCCTTTAAGAAGGCCGACCTGCTATGGTTCTCCACCTGGGTCAGGAACGCCAAATTGTCCTTCTCCTCGCTGGAAGTCCAAAAAAAAGGCGTGAATTTGACTAAGTGCCTAGGAGGATGTCCCTTTAAGAAGGCTGACCTGCTATGGTTCTCCACCCGGGTGCGGAAAGCAAAATTAGTCCCTCTCCTCGCTGGAAGTCCAAAAAAAAGGCGTGAATTTGACTAAGTGCCTAGGAGGATGTCCCTTTAAGAAGGCCGACGTGCTATGGTTCTCCACCTGGGTCTGGAACGCCAAATTAGTCCCTCTCCTCGCTGGAAGTCCAAAAAAAAGGCGGAAATTTGACTAAGTGCCTAGGAGGATGTCCCTTTAAGAAGGCCGACGTGCTTAGTCCCTCTCCTCGCTGGAAGTCCAAAAAAAAGGCGTAAATTTGACTAAGTGCCTAGGAGCATGTCCCTTTAAGAAGGCCGACCTGCTATGGTTCTCCACCTGGGTCAGGAACGCCAAATTGTCCCTCTCCTCGCTGGAAGTCCAAAAAAAAGGCGTGAATTTGACTAAGTGCCTAGGAGGATGTCCCTTTAAGAAGGCTGACCTGCTATGGTTCTCCACCCGGGTGCGGAAAGCAAAATTAGTCCCTCTCCTCGCTGGAAGTCCAAAAAAAAGGCGTGAATTTGACTAAGTGCCTAGGAGGATGTCCCTTTAAGAAGGCCGACGTGCTATGGTTCTCCACCTGGGTCTGGAACGCCAAATTAGTCCCTCTCCTCGCTGGAAGTCCAAAAAAAAGGCGGAAATTTGACTAAGTGCCTAGGAGGATGTCCCTTTAAGAAGGCCGACGTGCTATGGTTCTCCACCCGGGTCCGGAACTCAAAATTAGTCCCTCTCCTAGTTGGAAGTCATCAAAAAAAGGCCGAAATTTGACTAAGTGCCATCATTTTAGAGTACCAGGACTATAGTGGGGGAATTGGAGCCCTCTGGTGGACACTCGCTGCAAATGCACCCTGAATTAAAGACATTATTTCCAGTTCTTTTGGGGCCCTATTTTCAGGCGTAAATTTGACTAAGTGTCTAGGGGCATGTCCCTTTAAGAAGGCCGACCTGCTATGAATCTCCACCTGGGTCTGGAACGCCAAATTAGTCCCTCTCCTCGCTGGAAGTCCAAAAAAAAGGCGTGAATTTGACTAAGTGCCTAGGAGGATGTCCCTTTAAGAAGGCTGACCTGCTATGGTTCTCCACCCGGGTACGGAAAGCAAAATTAGTCCCTCTCCTCGCTGGAAGTCCAAAAAAAAGGCGTAAGTTTGACTAAGTGCCTAGGAGGATGTCCCTTTAAGAAGGCTGACCTGCTATGGTTCTCCACCCGGGTACGGAAAGCAAAATTAGTCCCTCTCCTCGCTGGAAGTCCAAAAAAAAAGGTGTAAATTTGACTAAGTGCCTAGGAGGATGTCCCTTTAAGAAGGCCGACGTGCTATGGTCCTCCACCTGGGTCAGGAACGCAAAATTGTCCCTCTCCTCGCTGGAAGTCCAAAAAAAAGGCGTGAATTTGACTAAGTGCCTAGGAGCATTTCCCTTTAAGAAGGCCGACGTGCTATGGTTCTCCACCCGGGTACGGAAAGCAAAATTAGTCCCTCTCCTCGCTGGAAGTCCAAAAAAAAGGCGTAAATTTGACTAAGTGCCTAGGAGGATGTCCCTTTAAGAAGGCTGACCTGCTATGGTTCTCCACCCGGGTGCGGAAAGCAAAATTAGTCCCTCTCCTCGCTGGAAGTCCAAAAAAAAGGCGGAAATTTGACTAAGTGCCTAGGAGGATGTCCCTTTAAGAAGGCTGACCTGCTATGGTTCTCCACCCGGGTACGGAAAGCAAAATTAGTCCCTCTCCTCGCTGGAAGTCCAAAAAAAAGGTGTAAATTTGACTAAGTGCCTAGGAGGATGTCCCTTTAAGAAGGCCGACGTGCTATGGTCCTCCACCTGGGTCAGGAACGCAAAATTGTCCCTCTCCTCGCTGGAAGTCCAAAAAAAAGGCGGAAATTTGACTAAGTGCCATCATTTTAGAGTACCA
>NW_027316614.1:147500-158549 GCF_033978685.3 Nerophis lumbriciformis | reverse complement strand
CAATTGTGGACATCTTTGAGGCAATCATCATCGTCGGACTTGGGTAAGAGAGTGGTCCTACTAACTTTCAAGCTAGCAGGAACCTTTCCTTCTCTCAAAAAGGTGGAGAACCACTTTGACAATTTTCCCCCTGTGGGGTCCCATTCTTTGACTTTACTGAGTCTGACTTGGTCCGGACCTGGGGCGCTGGAGGTTTTACTTCTTTTTATCGCCCTGCACACTTCATCGGCTGAGACCTCTTCACCCATTCTGGAGTTGTCAATATCGGGTTTCACTGGGAATTGGGTAAGTTTGACATATTTTGGGGCTGCTTCCCAAACTGTTTTGTAGTGCTGTTCAACTACCTTGGTGGAAAGTGGGCATATATGTTGTTCTCTGCCATCCAAAATTCTTGAGACGAGGGCTTTTTTGTTTATCCCAAATAGGGCCAGGTTACTCATCTTTTTCGTTCGATTCTGTTCAGCAATTCGTGAGGCGATGGTTTTGTTCCCTTTTGTAGGTCTGACTCTTTTGTTCCCTCTTAACTTGTAAAGCACTCTTTTCATTGCCCTTTCCAAGCGTCTCATTGAGCTCGGGAATGTAGGTTGCGTACTTGGGCTGTCTACCAGGTATGGTGCAACAATGGTATTATCTTGAGGTCCTCCACCCAAATCTTCACCAGGGTTACCCACAATGTTTGGGTCAGGTTTTGGAGGATCTAGTTTGTTGAGATGCTTTAACTTGTTGTAGATTTGAGTCTCTGAAAACCTAGGGAGACATTCCATCGCCATGGCCACGACAATTATATTGTCACCAAATTTCGTTTTTATTCCCATTAGGGTGTCCCTCTCACCCAGTGACCATCTAGTGTTTTGGGTTTTAGCCACAGACAATCCCTGTTGTCTTGCTTTGTCAAAATATGATCTGGGGTGGGCTCCGCGCATATGCAGACTCATCCCTCTTTTAGAACCAAAGGATTTGGAACACACCCCGCAAGAAATTCTTCCACCAGTGGTCTTCACTTTTTTGGTGTTCCCATACTTGGGGACATGACAAGCTGCAGACCTCAAAGATAGGAAGTTTCTGGTACATTTTCGACATGAAATCTCAATTTTCTTGGCTTTGTGTTTATTACGAAGGTGTCCTATTGCTTTGCTAGCATTTTCCAGCAACACCTCGCAATGTGTACATTTGCTCACCAGCCAAGGAACCCTGATGCCCATTATAACATGAGAAGGGAACTTACCCGGAAGCCTGCTTACGTGGGCATGTTTATCCTCGTGTGACATCGTCAGCATGGAAGCAGGTTCAGGTGCAAAAAGTTCCTTACGGCAAGATGGTCGTGATAGCCGCTCTTTAAATAGTCCAGGATTGTCTGGATCCGGAGATGGGCGGCTTCTTTGGGCCCACTTCATCATCATTCTGTGGGGGTCCCTTGGCCTGGGGCTAGTGTAACTACGTTGTCGCCACAGACTAGCCCGGGAGCTTCTGTATCCCGAGGGGTTTCGGTTTGCCCATCCGGGGGAGCGGGGCATCGCATCCGCCGATCTGGTCCTCAGAGGCTTTACACGAGGGTCCCCAGACAGTCTTCTTTTCCTTCCCCGCGGCTGAAAGGTGTTGCTACCTGGTCCAGCGTCATCTCCGCTGCTAAAAGGATCCATCTTTTAAGCCAGCAAACTGCCTGGTTTCCCTCTAAACAGCAGGCTGTTTGTTCCAAGGGCTGCACTTTGCCCAAGGTTCGGGTCTTCCTCCGGTAGTGCTAAATGAGCTGCGCTATCCCCTTGAGGCTCTGGCCAGCGCGGTGTCCAACTCACACTCACCAGCAAACTTCCAAAGGATGTTCAACATCTCTTCCACCCAGGTTTATGTGGCATCCAAGCCAACTGTTCCTTTATATGTTAGCCAATGAGGAGCCTTCTCTGGTATACATATTCAAGGGCAGGCGGGACTATCACTCTCAACGGCCAAAGGTATGCAAGTCAACAGATATACACAGCTTAAGGGGGGCCTCCCCCCGTGTGAGCCATCGATACCAATAGCTTCTCATTGTTGTGCTAATGTTGTTTTCACAGCTCAGGGGACACAGACCTCCCCCCCTGCCTTGTTCACACCTCCAGTTGCTTTACTCTTACTACATCCGAGTCACTTGCTTCATGATTAATGAAAACATTCTTGGCAAATGCTTTCGCTCTCGTCCGTCTTGCGCCTGTCCAAGAATTTCACCTCTAGCGGCACAATACGAATGCCTCCGGCAGTCCCTCTTAATCATGGCTCCAGTTCATGGAGAGCAAAACCCACAAAATAGAACCGGAGTCCTATTCCATTATTCCTAGCTGGGGTTTTCAGGCGCTCCCGGCCTGCTTTGAACACTCGGATTTTTTCAAAGTAAACGCTTCGGGCCCCGGCGGGACACTCAGTCAAGAGCATCCCGGGGGCGCCGATAGGCAGGGGTGTGGGCCGGGCGGCGGCTCGCCTTTCGGCGGCGCGCCCGCCCCGTTCCCGAAGTCCAACTACGAGCTTTTTAACTGCAGCAACTTTAAGATACGCTATTGGAGCTGGAATTACCGCGGCTGCTGGCACCAGACTTGCCCTCCAATGGATCCTCGTTAAAGGATTTAGAGTGTACTCATTCCAATTACAGGGCCTCGAAAGAGTCCTGTATTGTTATTTTTCGTCACTACCTCCCCGCGTCGGGAATGGGTAATTTGCGCGCCTGCTGCCTTCCTTGGATGTGGTAGCTGTTTCTCAGGCTCCCTCTCCGGAATCGAACCCTGATTCCCCGTTACCCGTTGTCACCATGGTAGGCACAGAACCTGCCATCGAAAGTTGATAGGGCAGACATTCGAAAGAGACGTCGCCGCCACCAGGGGCCGGCGATCTGCTCGAGGTTATCTAGAGTCACCAAAGCGGCCGGAGCGTTCCCCCCGGGGGGGGAGCCCCGTATGGGTTTTCGGTCTGATAAATGCGCGCATCCCCGTCCAGGGTCAGCGCTCGTATGCATGTATTAGCTCTAGAATTGCCACAGTTATCCAAGTAACGGTGGAGTGTTCAAAGGAACCATAACTGATTTAATGAGCCATTCGCAGTTTCACTGTCAAACTCGTTTGCACTTGCACTTGCATGGCTTAATCTTTGAGACAAGCATATGCTACTGGCAGGATCAACCAGGTAGACCCGCTAGCGTGTTTACTGGCTTCTGTGATTCCCCGGCCGGGATGCCTACCGGCCAAGCCGAACGTTCGGTGACACTTGCCTTTCAGTCAGCGCGCAAGCGGCTTGCACGGGCCGTGAGCCGTCGCACACAGCCCGAGGAGTCCCGCGGGGCCAACGTCATGCTCGGCTGAGAGTGGTTTTCGGCACGCTGTCCTGCCGGGTCTACGAAGGGGTGGCATGGGTTGCGCGCAGTGTCTCATGGCGCCGCCTAGGGTTCGAAAAAGGTGTTTCCGGAAGCACCGCAGCCGTCGCTGCCCAGGCCCGCCGGCACCACCCGGGGCGTGGGCCCGGATGGCATATGCGCGACGGGACGCTGGGGCCGAGCCGGAGCGGGTCCGATGTAGGACAACTAGGGCAGACGGGTCGTCTCGATCTCGCTTCAAATCGGGCTTGCCGGGCGGCAATAGAGGCAGACCTGCAGGGCCGGAGGAATCCCCCACCTGGGTAACCGGCTGACGCCGGCCGGTGAGGGCCGCTCCGTGGCAAGTCGTGTTTACCAGAGGGTTAGAGGGGAAAGGGGAAGTGGGCCGGGGCTTTTCCCAGGTCCGAGCCCCTGTCGCTCAAGTCCTGGGAAGCCCCGAGTACCTGGACGGAGGTCCAGGATTTCATTCATACGGGAAAAGTTGAAAATGTGTCCGAGACAGCGCCCCCTAGGCGGACGCGCGCTCCGGACCGAGCCCCTGTCGCTCGAGCCCTGGAAGCCCCAAGTACCTGGGTGGAATCAGTTCCAGGATTTCATTCATGCGGGAAAAGTTGAAAATGTGTCCGAGACAGCGCCCCCTAGGCGGACACACGCTCCGGACAGAGCCCCTGTCGCTCAAGCCCTGGAAGCCCCAAGTACCTGGGTGGAATCAGTTCCAGGATTTCATTCATGCGGGAAAAGTTGAAAATGTGTCCGGGACAGCGCCCCCTAGGCGGACACACGCTCCGGACAGAGCCCCTGTCGCTCAAGCCCTGGAAGCCCTAAGTACCTGGGTGGAATCAGTTCCAGGATTTCATTCATGCGGGAAAAGTTGAAAATGTGTCCGAGACAGCGCCCCCTAGGCGGACACACGCTCCGGACAGAGCCCCTGTCGCTCAAGCCCTGGAAGGCCCAAGTACCTGGGTGGAATCAGTTCCAGGATTTCATTCATGCGGGAAAAGTTGAAAATGTGTCCGAGACAGCGCCCCCTAGGCGGACACACGCTCCGGACAGAGCCCCTGTCGCTCAAGCCCTGGAAGCCCTAAGTACCTGGGTGGAATCAGTTCCAGGATTTCATTCATGCGGGAAAAGTTGAAAATGTGTCCGGGACAGCGCCCCCTAGGCGGACACACGCTCCGGACAGAGCCCCTGTCGCTCAAGCCCTGGAAGTCCTAAGTACCTGGGTGGAATCAGTTCCAGGATTTCATTCATGCGGGAAAAGTTGAAAATGTGTCCGAGACAGCGCCCCCTAGGCGGACACACGCTCCGGACAGAGCCCCTGTCGCTCAAGCCCTGGAAGCCCTAAGTACCTGGGTGGAATCAGTTCCAGGATTTCATTCATGCAGGAAAAGTTGAAAATGTGTCCGTGACAGCGCCCCTTAGGCGGACACAGGTGTCTGCATGAGCCCCTGTCGCTCAGAAGCTGGAAGAGCAGTTTGAAAAAGGACCGGGGTAAAGAGGGGGAAAGCACCATACTTGTGTCCCGGACAGCGCCCCTCGGGCGGACACAGGTGTCTGCATGAGCCCCTGTCGCTCAGATGCTGGAAGAGCAGATTGAAAAAAGGACCAGAGGAAAGAGGGGAAAAACACCATATTTGTGTCCGAAAATAGCTCACTTTGACTCGGACGCGTTCCCTGTGATTTCAGCCTGTCAGACATGGTGCACATAGTAACGAGATGGAGGTGTTTTGGTCGACCAGGTAAAAAACGAAAAATCGAGAGAAGGTAAAAAGTAGGTGAAAAATTAAGCCTCTCTCGTTAAGGTACTTAGAAAAAATCCCCAAAAAAAAATGAACTCCCATTGAAATGAATGGGGAAAATTTTTTTTCTCGTTTTTTTTCTAAGTACAACAACGAGAGAAGGTAAAAAATGGTTTTTTTTAGCCTCTCTCGTTAAGGTACTTAGAAAAAAACCCAGATTTTTTTTTCTCTCGTTTTTTTTCTAAGTACAACAACGAGAGAAGGTAAAAACAGGTGCTTTTTAGCCTCTCTCGTTAAGGTACTTGGAAAAAATCCAAGACATGTTTGGTCTTCCCCACTGACAGTGCGCCTTTGCTGGGTAAGTTGTGGACGTGCCAGGCACCCCCGGGACACCGGTGGAACGCGGCCGGACTCGTGGTACTCCAACCCGGGCATAATTTTGGATATTTCCCGGTACTTTTTTTCCCCACTTTCCCAACTTTTCTTCCGAATCACAGTGCGCCTTTGCTGGGTAAGTTGTGGACATGCCAGGCACCCCCGGGACACCGGTGGAACGCGGCCGGACTCGTGGTACTCCAACCCGGGCATAATTTTGGATATTTTCCGGTACTTTTTTTCCCCACTTTCCCAACTTTTCTTCCCAATCACAGTGCGCCTTTGCTGGGTAAGTTGTGGACATTCCAGGCACCCCCGGGACACCGGTGGAACGCGGCCGGACTCGTGGTACTCCAACCCGGGCATAATTTTGGATATTTTCCGGTACTTTTTTTCCCCACTTTCCCAACTTTTCTTCCCAATCACAGTGCGCCTTTGCTGGGTAAGTTGTGGACATGCCAGGCACCCCCGGGACACCGGTGGAACGCGGCCGGACTCGTGGTACTCCAACCCGGGCATAATTTTGGATATTTTCCGGTACTTTTTTTCCCCACTTTCCCAACTTTTCTTCCCAATCACAGTGCGCCTTTGCTGGGTAAGTTGTGGACATGCCAGGCACCCCCGGGACACCGGTGGAACGCGGCGGGACTTGTGGGACTCGAACCTGGGTGTGATTTTGGACCAAATTCGGGACTTTTGCCCACTTTCCCAACTTTTCTTCCCAATCACAGTGCGCCTTTGCTGGGTGCGTTGTGGACATTGTAGGCACCCCGGAACCCTGGTGGAACGCGGCGGGACTTGTGGGACTCGAACCTGGGTGTGATTTTGGACCAAATTCGGGACTTTTGCCCACTTTCCCAACTTTTCTTCCCAATCACAGTGCGCCTTTGCTGGGTGCGTTGTGGACATTGTAGGCACCCCGGAACCCTGGTGGAACGCGGCGGGACTTGTGGGACTCGAACCTGGGTGTGATTTTGGACCAAATTCGGGACTTTTGCCCACTTTCCCAACTTTTCTTCCCAATCACAGTGCGCCTTTGCTGGGTGCGTTGTGGACATTGTAGGCACCCCGGAACCCTGGTGGAACGCGGCGGGACTTGTGGGACTCGAACCTGGGTGTGATTTTGGATCAAATTCGGGACTTTTGCCCACTTTCCCAACTTTTCTTGCCCACTCACAGTGCGCCTTTGCTGGGTGCGTCGTGGACATGTCAGGCACACTGGTGGAACGCGGCGGGACTTGTGGGACTCGAACCTGGGTGTGATTTTGGATCAAATTCGGGACTTTTGCCCACTTTCCCAACTTTTCTCCCCACTCACAGTGCGCCTTTGCTGGGTAAGTTGTGGACATTGTAGGCACCCCGGAACCCTGGTGGAACGCGGCGGGACTTGTGGGACTCGAACCTGGGTGTGATTTTGGATCAAATTCGGGACTTTTGCCCACTTTCCCAACTTTTCTTGCCCACTCACAGTGCGCCTTTGCTGGGTGCGTTGTGGACATTGTAGGCACCCCGGAACCCTGGTGGAACGCGGCGGGACTTGTGGGACTCGAACCTGGGTGTGATTTTGGACCAAATTCGGGACTTTTGCCCACTTTCCCAACTTTTCTTCCCAATCACAGTGCGCCTTTGCTGGGTGCGTTGTGGACATTGTAGGCACCCCGGAACCCTGGTGGAACGCGGCGGGACTTGTGGGACTCGAACCTGGGTGTGATTTTGGATCAAATTCGGGACTTTTGCCCACTTTCCCAACTTTTCTTCCCAATCACAGTGCACCTTTGCTGGGTAAGTTGTGGACATGCCAGGCACCCCCGGAACCCTGGTGGAACGCGGCGGGACTTGTGGGACTCGAACCTGGGTGTGATTTTGGATCAAATTCGGGACTTTTGCCCACTTTCCCAACTTTTCTTGCCCACTCACAGTGCGCCTTTGCTGGGTGCGTTGTGGACATGTCAGGCACACTGGTGGAACGCGGCGGGACTTGTGGGACTCGAACCTGGGTGTGATTTTGGATCATTTCGTGGACTTTTGCTATGCATGCCTTCTCCCCGCTAGTTTGATGTGTGCTGCTGCAAAAGTTCCAAGAGGGCGTTTTTGCCCCCCTCCAAACTCCCTCTCTTTGTTTATAGTGCATATTTTCTGCTGGATCTACTCTCTATTTACTCCAAGGAAAAAAACTAGCCGGTCGCGGCAAATTTTTACAATCGGTCGCCAAACTACGGCACGAGGGCCGAACGCGGTACGCCGGCGTCCAAGATACGGCCCGGGGATTTTTTTGATTTTTTGGGCTTTTTTTGATTTTTTTGGACATGTTGGGCATCCCAGGACTCGGGTGCGACTGCAGGACGTGTGGGGCTCTAACCTGGGTGTGGTTTTTGGTCATTTTCCGGACTTTTGCCCACTTTTCCAACTTTTCTTCCCCACTCACAGTGCGCCTTTGCTGGGTGCGTTTTGGGCATGTGGGGGGCACCTCGGACTCGGGTGGGACGCGGCGGGACTTGTGGCACTCGTACCTGTGTGTGATTTTTGATCATTTTGTGGACTTTTCCCCAGACACTCTCCACTTGTCTACCCCACTTCCCCTGTGACTTTGCTGGGGGGGCGTTTCCCCGCTGTCCTTTGTAGTGTAAGGGTTACTTTTCTTTTTTTTCTGTCTGAAAATAGGGCCCCAAAAGGCCTCACACTCCCCGGGAAGACCTGATGGACGCCTCGGCGTCACTGAAACAGGCCAATCTGTCTGAAAATATGGCCCACGAAAGGCCTCTCATTCCCCGGGAAGACCTGACGGACGCCCCGGCGTCACCGAAATACGGCAAACTGTCTGAAAATAGGGGCTCCAAGTGTTCCCCACTCTTTCTGGCCCACAAAAGGCCTCTCATTCCCCGGGAACACCTGTAGGACTCCCCGGCGTCAAGGAAATACGCCAAACTGTCTGAAAATAGGGCCCCAAAAGAACTGGAAATGATGCCTTTAATTTGGGGGGGTGATGTCTTTAATTTGGGGGTTGCATTGGAGGCGGGAGTCCACTGGAGGGCTACACACCGTCTGAATATAGGGCCCCAAAAGGCCTGGAATTAATGTATTTAATTTGGGGGGTGCATTTGCAGCGGGAGTCCACCGGAGGGCTCCATTTCCCCACTCTTTTGTTGACATATGGCCACAAAAGGCCTCTCATTCCCCGGGAAGACCTGATGGACGCCCCGGCGTCACCGAAAT
This sequence comes from Nerophis lumbriciformis, assembly GCF_033978685.3. Lineage (NCBI taxonomy): Eukaryota > Metazoa > Chordata > Actinopteri > Syngnathiformes > Syngnathidae > Nerophis > Nerophis lumbriciformis. The sequence continues at coordinate 149,888 of NW_027316614.1, read as the reverse complement.
ACGGCAAACTGTCTGAAAATAGGGGCTCCAAGTGTTCCCCACTCTTTCTGGCCCACAAAAGGCCTCTCATTCCCCGGGAACACCTGTAGGACTCCCCGGCGTCAAGGAAATACGCCAAACTGTCTGGAAAATAGGGCCCCAAAAGAACTGGAAATGATGCCTTTAATTTGGGGGGTGATGTCTTTAATTTGGGGGGTGCATTGGAGGCGGGAGTCCACTGGAGGGCTACACACCGTCTGAATATAGGGCCCCAAAAGGCCTGGAATTAATGTATTTAATTTGGGGGGTGCATTTGCAGCGGGAGTCCACCGGAGGGCTCCATTTCCCCACTCTTTTGTTGACATATGGCCACAAAAGGCCTCTCATTCCCCGGGAAGACCTGATGGACGCCCCGGCGTCACCGAAATACGGCAAACTGTCTGAAAATAGGGGCTCCAAGGGTTCCCCACTCTTTCTGGCCCACAAAAGGCCTCTCATTCCCCGGGAACACCTGTAGGACTCCCCGGCGTCAAGGAAATACGCCAAACTGTCTGAAAATAGGGCCCCAAAAGAACTGGAAATGATGCCTTTAATTTGGGGGGGTGATGTCTTTAATTTGGGGGGTGCATTGGAGGCGGGAGTCCACTGGAGGGCTACACACCGTCTGAATATAGGGCCCCAAAAGGCCTGGAATTAATGTATTTAATTTGGGGGGTGCATTTGCAGCGGGAGTCCACCGGAGGGCTCCATTTCCCCACTCTTTTGTTGACATATGGCCACAAAAGGCCTCTCATTCCCCGGGAAGACCTGATGGACGCCCCGGCGTCACCGAAATAAGCCAAACTGTCTGAAAATAGGGGCTCCAAGGGTTCCCCACTCTTTCTGGCCCACAAAAGGCCTCTCATTCCCCGGGAACACCTGTAGGACTCCCCGGCGTCAAGGAAATACGCCAAACCGGCTGAAAATAGGGCCCCAAAAGAACTGGAAATAATGTCTTTCATTTGGGGGGTGATGTCTATAATTATGGGGGTGCATTGGAGGCGGGAGTCCACTGGAGGGCTCCACAGCGTCTGAAAATAGGGCCCCAAAAGAACTGGAAATAATGTCTTTAATTCAGGGTGCATTTGCGGCGAGAGTCCACCGGAGGGCTCCAATTCCCCACTCTTTTGTTGACCTATGGCCACAAAAGGCCTCTCATTCCCCGGGAAGACCTGATGGACGCCCCGGCGTCACCGAAATAAGCCAAACTGTCTGAAAATAGGGGCTCCAAGGGTTCCCCACTCTTTCTGGCCCACAAAAGGCCTCTCATCAAATTTCCGCCTTTTTTTGATGACTTCCAACTAGGAGAGGGACTAATTTTGAGTTCCGGACCCGGGTGGAGAACCATAGCAGGTCGGCCTTCTTAAAGGGACATCCTCCTAGACACTTAGTCAAATTTACACCTTTTTTTTTTTGGACTTCCAGCGAGGAGAGGGACTAATTTTGCTTTCCGGACCCAGGTGGAGAACCATAGCAGGTCGGCCTTCTTAAAGGGAAATGCTCCTAGACACTTAGTCAAATTCACGCCTTTTTTTTTGGACTTCCAGCTAGGAGAGGGACTAATTTGCGTTCTGTACCCAGGTGGAGAACCATAGCACGTCGGCCTTCTTAAAGGGACATCCTCCTAGGCACTTAGTCAAATTCACGCCTTTTTTTTGGACTTCCAGCGAGGAGAGGGACTAATTTGGCGTTCCGTACCCAGGTGGAGAACCATAGCAGGTCGGCCTTCTTAAAGGGAAATGCTCCTAGACACTTAGTCAAATTTACACCTTTTTTTTTGGACTTCCAGCGAGGAGAGGGACTAATTTGGCGTTCCGTACCCAGGTGGAGAACCATAGCAGGTCGGCCTTCTTAAAGGGACATCCTCCTAGGCACTTAGTCAAATTTCCGCCTTTTTTTTGGACTTCCAGCGAGGAGAGGGACAATTTTGCTTTCCTGACCCAGGTGGAGAACCATAGCAGGTCGGCCTTCTTAAAGGGACATCCTCCTAGGCACTTAGTCAAATTTACGCCTTTTTTTTTGGACTTCCAGCGAGGAGAGGGACTAATTTGGCGTTCCGTACCCAGGTAGAGAACCAAGGCACGTCGGCCTTCTTAAGGGGACATCCTCCTAGACACTTAGTCAAATTCACGCCTTTTTTTTGGACTTCCAGCGAGGAGAGGGACTAATTTGGCGTTCCGTACCCAGGTGGAGAACCATAGCAGGTCGGCCTTCTTAAAGGGAAATGCTCCTAGACACTTAGTCAAATTTACCAAACTTTTCTATAGAGCCCTGGTACTCTAAAATGATGACACATAGACAAAAAACCAAACTTTTCTATAGAGGCCTGGTACTCTAAAATGATGGCACTTAGTCAAATTCACGCCTTTT
>NW_027316614.1:125000-132500 GCF_033978685.3 Nerophis lumbriciformis | reverse complement strand
AGGTAAAAAATGGTTTTTTTAGCCTCTCTCGTTAAGGTACTTAGAAAAAAACCCAGATTTTTTTTTTTCTCGTTTTTTTTCTAAGTACAACAACGAGAGAAGGTAAAAACAGGTGCTTTTTAGCCTCTCTCGTTAAGGTACTTGGAAAAAATCCGAGACATGTTTGGTCTTCCCCACTGACAGTGCGCCTTTGCTGGGTAAGTTGTGGACGTGCCAGGCACCCCCGGGACACCGGTGGAACGCGGCCGGACTCGTGGTACTCCAACCCGGGCATAATTTTGGATATTTCCCGGTCCTTTTTTTCCCCACTTTCCCAACTTTTCTTCCGAATCACAGTGCGCCTTTGCTGGGTAAGTTGTGGACATGGCAGGCACCCCCGGGACACCGGTGGAACGCGGCCGGACTCGTGGTACTCCAACCCGGGCATAATATTGGATCAAATTCGGGACTTTTGCCCACTTTCCCAACTTTTCTTCCCAATCACAGTGCGCCTTTGCTGGGTAAGTTGTGGACATGCCAGGCACCCCCGGGACACCGGTGGAACGCGGCCGGACTCGTGGTACTCCAACCCGGGCATAATTTTGGATCAAATTCGGGACTTTTGCCCACTTTCCCAACTTTTCTTCCCAATCACAGTGCGCCTTTGCTGGGTGCGTTGTGGACATTGTAGGCACCCCGGAACCCTGGTGGAACGCGGCGGGACTTGTGGGACTCGAACCTGGGTGTGATTTTGGACCAAATTCGGGACTTTTGCCCACTTTCCCAACTTTTCTTCCCAATCACAGTGCGCCTTTGCTGGGTGCGTTGTGGACATTGTAGGCACCCCGGAACCCTGGTGGAACGCGGCGGGACTTGTGGGACTCGAACCTGGGTGTGATTTTGGACCAAATTCGGGACTTTTGCCCACTTTCCCAACTTTTCTTCCCAATCACAGTGCGCCTTTGCTGGGTGCGTTGTGGACATTGTAGGCACCCCGAGACACTGGTGGAACGCGGCGGGACTTGTGGGACTCGAACCTGGGTGTGATTTTGGACCAAATTCGGGACTTTCCCAACTTTTCTTCCCAATCACAGTGCGCCTTTGCTGGGTAAGTTGTGGACATGCCAGGCACCCCCGGGACACCGGTGGAACGCGGCCGGACTCGTGGTACTCCAACCCGGGCATAATTTTGGATCAAATTCGGGACTTTTGCCCACTTTCCCAACTTTTCTTCCCAATCACAGTGCGCCTTTGCTGGGTAAGTTGTGGACATTGTAGGCACCCCGAGACACTGGTGGAACGCGGCGGGACTTGTGGGACTCGAACCTGGGTGTGATTTTGGACCAAATTCGGGACTTTTGCCCACTTTCCCAACTTTTCTTCCCAATCACAGTGCACCTTTGCTGGGTAAGTTGTGGACATTGTAGGCACCCCGGAACCCTGGTGGAACGCGGCGGGACTTGTGGGACTCGTGGGACTCGAACCTGGGTGTGATTTTGGACCAAATTCGGGACTTTTGCCCACTTTCCCAACTTTTCTTCCCAATCACAGTGCGCCTTTGCTGGGTGCGTTGTGGACATTGTAGGCACCCCGGAACCCTGGTGGAACGCGGCGGGACTTGTGGGACTCGAACCTGGGTGTGATTTTGGACCAAATTCGGGACTTTTGCCCACTTTCCCAACTTTTCTTCCCAATCACAGTGCGCCTTTGCTGGGTAAGTTGTGGACATTGTAGGCACCCCGGCACTCTGATGGAACGCGGCGGGACTTGCGGGACTCGAACCTGGGTGTGATTTTGGACCAAATTCGGGACTTTTGCCCACTTTCCCAACTTTTCTTCCCAATCACAGTGCGCCTTTGCTGGGTAAGTTGTGGACATGCCAGGCACCCCGGAACCCTGGTGGAACGCGGCGGGACTTGTGGGACTCGAACCTGGGTGTGATTTTGGACCAAATTCGGGACTTTTGCCCACTTTCCCAACTTTTCTTCCCAATCACAGTGCGCCTTTGCTGGGTGCGTTGTGGACATTGTAGGCACCCCGGAACCCTGGTGGAACGCGGCGGGACTTGTGGGACTCGAACCTGGGTGTGATTTTGGACCAAATTCGGGACTTTTGCCCACTTTCCCAACTTTTCTTCCCAATCACAGTGCGCCTTTGCTGGGTAAGTTGTGGACATTGTAGGCGCCCCGGAACCCTGGTGGAACGCGGCGGGACTTGTGGGACTCGAACCTGGGTGTGATTTTGGACCAAATTCGGGACTTTTGCCCACTTTCCCAACTTTTCTTCCCAATCACAGTGCGCCTTTGCTGGGTAAGTTGTGGACATTGTAGGCGCCCCGGAACCCTGGTGGAACGCGGCGGGACTTGTGGGACTCGAACCTGGGTGTGATTTTGGACCAAATTCGGGACTTTTGCCCACTTTCCCAACTTTTCTTCCCAATCACAGTGCGCCTTTGCTGGGTAAGTTGTGGACATTGTAGGCGCCCCGGAACCCTGGTGGAACGCGGCGGGACTTGTGGGACTCGAACCTGGGTGTGATTTTGGACCAAATTCGGGACTTTTGCCCACTTTCCCAACTTTTCTTCCCAATCACAGTGCGCCTTTGCTGGGTAAGTTGTGGACATTGTAGGCACCCCGAGACACTGGTGGAACGCGGCGGGACTTGTGGGACTCGAACCTGGGTGTGATTTTGGACCAAATTCGGGACTTTTGCCCACTTTCCCAACTTTTCTTCCCAATCACAGTGCACCTTTGCTGGGTGCGTCGTGGACATTGTAGGCACCCCGGAACCCTGGTGGAACGCGGCGGGACTTGTGGGACTCGAACCTGGGTGTGATTTTGGACCAAATTCGGGACTTTTGCCCACTTTCCCAACTTTTCTTCCCAATCACAGTGCGCCTTTGCTGGGTGCGTCGTGGACATGTCAGGCACCCCGGAACCCTGGTGGAACGCGGCGGGACTTGTGGGACTCGAACCTGGGTGTGATTTTGGACCAAATTCGGGACTTTTGCCCACTTTCCCAACTTTTCTTCCCAATCACAGTGCGCCTTTGCTGGGTAAGTTGTGGACATTGTAGGCACCCCGGAACCCTGGTGGAACGCGGCGGGACTTGTGGGACTCGAACCTGGGTGTGATTTTGGATCAAATTCGGGACTTTTGCCCACTTTCACTCCCTCTCTTTGTTTATAGTGCATATTTTCTGCTGGATCTACTCTCTATTTACTCCAAGGAAAAAAACTAGCCGGTCGCGGCAAATTTTTACAATCGGTCGCCAAACTACGGCACGAGGGCCGAACGCGGTACGCCGGCGTCCAAGATACGGCCCGGGGATTTTTTTGATTTTTTGGGCTTTTTTTGATTTTTTTGGACATGTTGGGCATCCCAGGACTCGGGTGCGACTGCAGGACGTGTGGGGCTCTAACCTGGGTGTGGTTTTTGGTCATTTTTCCGGACTTTTGCCCACTTTTCCAACTTTTCTTCCCAATCACAGTGCGCCTTTGCTGGGTGCGTTTTGGGCATGCGGGGGGCACCTCGGACTCGGGTGGGACGCGGCGGGACTTGTGGCACTCGTACCTGGGTGTGATTTTTGATCATTTTGTGGACTTTTCCCCAGACACTCTCCACTTGTCTACCCCACTTCCCCTGTGACTTTGCTGGGGGGGCGTTTCCCCGCTGTCCTTTGTAGTGTAAGGGTTACTTTTCTTTTTTTTCTGTCTGAAAATAGGGCCCCAAAAGGCCTCACACTCCCCGGGAAGACCTGATGGACGCCTCGGAGTCACTGAAACAGGCCAATCTGTCTGAAAATATGGCCCACGAAAGGCCTCACATTCCCCGGGAAGAGCTGACGGACGCCCCGGCGTCACCGAAATACGGCAAACTGTCTGAAAATAGGGGCTCCAAGTGTTCCCCACTCTTTCTGGCCCACAAAAGGCCTCTCATTCCCCGGGAACACCTGTAGGACTCCCCGGCGTCAAGGAAATACGCCAAACTGTCTGAAAATAGGGGCCCAAAAGAACTGGAAATGATGTGTTTAATTTGGGGGGTGATGTCTATAATTATGGGGGTGCATTGGAGGCGGGAGTCCACTGGAGGGCTCCACACCGTCTGAATATAGGGCCCCAAAAGGCCTGGAATTAATGTCTTTAATTTGGGGGGGTGCATTTGCAGCGGGAGTCCACCGGAGGGCTCCATTTCCCCACTCTTTTGTTGACATATGGCCACAAAAGGCCTCTCATTCCCCGGGAAGACCTGATGGACGCCCCGGCGTCACCGAAATAAGCCAAACTGTCTGAAAATAGGGGCTCCAAGGGTTCCCCACTCTTTCTGGCCCACAAAAGGCCTCTCATTCCCCGGGAACACCTGTAGGACTCCCCGGCGTCAAGGAAATCCGCCAAACTGTCTGAAAATAGGGCCCCAAAAGAACTGGAAATGATGCCTTTAATTTGGGGGGTGATGTCGGTAATTATGGGGGTGCATTGGAGGCGGGAGTCCACTGGAGGGCTACACACCGTCTGAATATAGGGCCCCAAAAGGCCTGGAATTAATGTATTTAATTTGGGGGGTGCATTTGCAGCGGGAGTCCACCGGAGGGCTCCATTTCCCCACTCTTTTGTTGACATATGGCCACAAAAGGCCTCTCATTCCCCGGGAAGACCTGATGGACGCCCCGGCGTCACCGAAATAAGCCAAACTGTCTGAAAATAGGGGCTCCAAGGGTCCCCCACTCTTTCTGGCCCACAAAAGGCCTCTCATTCCCCGGGAACACCAAAAGAACTGGAAATAATGTGTTTAATTCAGGGTGCATTTGCAGCAAGTGTCCACCAGAGGGCTCTAATTCCCCAGCTATAGTCCTGGTACTCTAAAATGATGGCACTTAGTCAAATTTCCGCCTTTTTTTGATGACTTCCAACTAGGAGAGGGACTAATTTTGAGTTCCGGACCCGGGTGGAGAACCATAGCAGGTCGGCCTTCTTAAAGGGAAATGCTCCTAGGCACTTAGTCAAATTTACGCCTTTTTTTTGGACTTCCAGCGAGGAGAGGGACTAATTTTGCTTTCCGTACCCGGGTGGAGAACCATAGCAGGTCAGCCTTCTTAAAGGGACATCCTCCTAGGCACTTAGTCAAATTTCCGCCTTTTTTTTGGACTTCCAGCGAGGAGAGGGACTAATTTTGCTTTCCGTACCCGGGTGGAGAACCATAGCACGTCGGCCTTCTTAAAGGGAAATGCTCCTAGGCACTTAGTCAAATTCACGCCTTTTTTTTGGACTTCCAGCGAGGAGAGGGACAATTTGGCGTTCCTGACCCAGGTGGAGAACCATAGCAGGTCGGCCTTCTTAAAGGGAAATGCTCCTAGACACTTAGTCAAATTTACACCTTTTTTTTTTGGACTTCCAGCGAGGAGAGGGACAATTTTGCTTTCCTGACCCAGGTGGAGAACCATAGCACGTCGGCCTTCTTAAAGGGACATCCTCCTAGGCACTTAGTCAAATTCACGCCTTTTTTTTGGACTTCCAGCGAGGAGAGGGACTAATTTGGCGTTCCAGACCCAGGTGGAGAACCATAGCAGGTCGGCCTTCTTAAAGGGACATGCCCCTAGACACTTAGTCAAATTTACGCCTGAAAATAGGGCCCCAAAAGAACTGGAAATAATGTCTTTAATTCAGGGTGCATTTGCAGCGAGTGTCCACCAGAGGGCTCCAATTCCCCCACTATAGTCCTGGTACTCTAAAATGATGGCACTTAGTCAAATTTCCGCCTTTTTTTGATGACTTCCAACTAGGAGAGGGACTAATTTTGAGTTCCGGACCCGGGTGGAGAACCATAGCACGTCGGCCTTCTTAAAGGGACATCCTCCTAGGCACTTAGTCAAATTTCCGCCTTTTTTTTGGACTTCCAGCGAGGAGAGGGACTAATTTGGCGTTCCAGACCCAGGTGGAGAACCATAGCACGTCGGCCTTCTTTAAGGGACATCCTCCTAGGCACTTAGTCAAATTTCCGCCTTTTTTTTGGACTTCCAGCGAGGAGAGGGACTAATTTGGCGTTCCAGACCCAGGTGGAGAACCATAGCACGTCGGCCTTCTTTAAGGGACATCCTCCTAGGCACTTAGTCAAATTTACGCCTTTTTTTTGGACTTCCAGCGAGGAGAGGGACAATTTTGCTTTCCTGACCCAGGTGGAGAACCATAGCACGTCGGCCTTCTTAAAGGGAAATGCTCCTAGGCACTTAGTCAAATTCACGCCTTTTTTTTGGACTTCCAGCGAGGAGAGGGACAATTTTGCTTTCCTGACCCAGGTGGAGAACCATAGCACGTCGGCCTTCTTAAAGGGAAATGCTCCTAGGCACTTAGTCAAATTCACGCCTTTTTTTGATGACTTCCAACTAGGAGAGGGACTAATTTTGAGTTCCGGACCCGGGTGGAGAACCATAGCACGTCGGCCTTCTTAAAGGGACATCCTCCTAGGCACTTAGTCAAATTCACGCCTTTTTTTTGGACTTCCAGCGAGGAGAGGGACTAATTTGGCGTTCCAGACCCAGGTGGAGAACCATAGCAGGTCGGCCTTCTTAAAGGGAAATGCTCCTAGACACTTAGTCAAATTTACCAAACTTTTCTATAGAGCCCTGGTACTCTAAAATGATGACACATAGACAAAAAACCAAACTTTTCTCTAGAGGCCTGGTACTCTAAAATGATGACACATAGACAAAAAACCAAACTTTTCTATAGAGGCCTGGTACTCTAAAATAATGACACTTAGTCAAATTTCCGCCTTTTTTTGACTACTTCCAGCTAGGAGAGGGACTAATTTGGCGTTCCGTACCCAGGTGGAGAACCAAGGGACGTCGGCCTTCTTAAAGGGACATCCTCCTAGACACTTAGTCAAATTCACGCCTTTTTTTTGGGACTTCCAGCGAGGAGAGGGACTAATTTGGCGTTCTGTACCCAGGTGGAGAACCAAGGGACGTCAGCCTTCTTAAGGGGACATCCTCCTAGACACTTAGTCAAATTCACGCCTTTTTTTTGGGACTTCCAGCGAGGAGAGGGACTAATTTGGCGTTCCGTACCCAGGTGGAGAACCAAGGGACGTCGGCCTTCTTAAAGGGACATCCTCCTAGACACTTAGTCAAATTCACGCCTTTTTTTTTGGACTTCCAGCGAGGAGAGGGACTAATTTGGCGTTCCGTACCCAGGTGGAGAACCAAGGGACGTCGGCCTTCTTAAAGGGACATCCTCCTAGACACTTAGTCAAATTCACGCCTTTTTTTTTGGACTTCCAGCTAGGAGAGGGACTAATTTGGCGTTCTGTACCCAGGTGGAGAACCAAGGGACGTCGGCCTTCTTAAGGGGACATCCTCCTAGGCACTTAGTCAAATTTACGCCTTTTTTTTTTTACTTCCAGCGAGGAGAGGGACTAATTTGGCGTTCCGTACCCAGGTGGAGAACCATAGCACGTCGGCCTTCTTAAAGGGAAATGCTCCTAGACACTTAGTCAAATTTACCAAACTTTTCTATAGAGCCCTGGT
>NW_027316614.1:107500-115000 GCF_033978685.3 Nerophis lumbriciformis | reverse complement strand
AAAGTTGAAAATGTGTCCGAGACAGCGCCCCCTAGGCGGACACACGCTCCGGACAGAGCCCCTGTCGCTCAAGCCCTGGAAGCCCTAAGTACCTGGGTGGAATCAGTTCCAGGATTTCATCCATGCGGGAAAAGTTGAAAATGTGTCCGAGACAGCGCCCCCTAGGCGGACACACGCTCCGGACAGAGCCCCTGTCGCTCAAGCCCTGGAAGCCCTAAGTACCTGGGTGGAATCAGTTCCAGGATTTCATCCATGCGGGAAAAGTTGAAAATGTGTCCGAGACAGCGCCCCCTAGGCGGACACACGCTCCGGACAGAGCCCCTGTCGCTCAAGCCCTGGAAGCCCTAAGTACCTGGGTGGAATCAGTTCCAGGATTTCATTCATGCGGGAAAAGTTGAAAATGTGTCCGAGACAGCGCCCCCTAGGCGGACACACGCTCCGGACAGAGCCCCTGTCGCTCAAGCCCTGGAAGCCCTAAGTACCTGGGTGGAATCAGTTCCAGGATTTCATTCATGCGGGAAAAGTTGAAAATGTGTCCGAGATAGCGCCCCCTAGGCGGACACACGCTCCGGACAGAGCCCCTGTCGCTCAAGCCCTGGAAGCCCTAAGTACCTGGGTGGAATCAGTTCCAGGATTTCATTCATGCGGGAAAAGTTGAAAATGTGTCCGAGATAGCGCCCCTTAGGCGGACACAGGTGTCTGCATGAGCCCCTGTCGCTCAGAAGCTGGAAGAGCAGTTTGAAAAAGGACCGGGGTAAAGAGGGGGAAAGCACCATATATGTGTCCGGGAAGGCGCCCCTCGGGCGGACACAGGTGTCTGCATGAGCCCCTGTCGCTCAGATGCTGGAAGATCAGTTTGAAAAAAGGACCAGAGGATAGAGGGGAAAAACACCATATTTGTGTCCGAAAATAGCTCACTTTGACTCGGACGCGTTCCCTGTGATTTCAGCCTGTCAGACATGGTGCACATACTAACGAGATGGAGGTGTTTTGGTCGACCAGGTAAAAAACGAAAAATCGAGAGAAGGTAAAAAGTAGGTGAAAAATTAAGCCTCTCTCGTTAAGGTACTTAGAAAAAATCCCAAAAAAAAAATGAACTCCCATTGAAATGAATGGGGAAAATTTTTTTTCTCGTTTTTTTTCTAAGTACAACAACGAGAGAAGGTAAAAAATGGTTTTTTTTAGCCTCTCTCGTTAAGGTACTTAGAAAAAAACCCAGATTTTTTATTTTCTCGTTTTTTTTCTAAGTACAACAACGAGAGAAGGTAAAAACAGGTGCTTTTTAGCCTCTCTCGTTAAGGTACTTGGAAAAAATCCGAGACATGTTTGGTCTTCCCCACTGACAGTGCGCCTTTGCTGGGTAAGTTGTGGACGTGCCAGGCACCCCCGGGACACCGGTGGAACGCGGCCGGACTCGTGGTACTCCAACCCGGGCATAATTTTGGATATTTCCCGGTCCTTTTTTTCCCCACTTTCCCAACTTTTCTTCTGAATCACAGTGCGCCTTTGCTGGGTAAGTTGTGGACATGGCAGGCACACCCGGGACACCGGTGGAACGCGGCCGGACTCGTGGTACTCCAACCCGGGCATAATATTGGATCAAATTCGGGACTTTTGCCCACTTTCCCAACTTTTCTTCCCAATCACAGTGCGCCTTTGCTGGGTAAGTTGTGGACATGCCAGGCACCCCCGGGACACCGGTGGAACGCGGCCGGACTCGTGGTACTCCAACCCGGGCATAATTTTGGACCAAATTCGGGACTTTTGCCCACTTTCCCAACTTTTCTTCCCAATCACAGTGCGCCTTTGCTGGGTGCGTTGTGGACATTGTAGGCACCCCGGAACCCTGGTGGAACGCGGCGGGACTTGTGGGACTCGAACCTGGGTGTGATTTTGGACCAAATTCGGGACTTTTGCCCACTTTCCCAACTTTTCTTCCCAATCACAGTGCGCCTTTGCTGGGTGCGTTGTGGACATTGTAGGCACCCCGGAACCCTGGTGGAACGCGGCGGGACTTGTGGGACTCGAACCTGGGTGTGATTTTGGACCAAATTCGGGACTTTTGCCCACTTTCCCAACTTTTCTTCCCAATCACAGTGCGCCTTTGCTGGGTAAGTTTTGGACATTGTAGGCACCCCTAGACACTGGTGGAACGCGGCGGGACTTGTGGGACTCGAACCTGGGTGTGATTTTGGACCAAATTCGGGACTTTTGCCCACTTTCCCAACTTTTCTTCCCAATCACAGTGCGCCTTTGCTGGGTGCGTTGTGGACATTGTAGGCACCCCGAGACACTGGTGGAACGCGGCGGGACTTGTGGGACTCGAACCTGGGTGTGATTTTGGACCAAATTCGGGACTTTTGCCCACTTTCCCAACTTTTCTTCCCAATCACAGTGCGCCTTTGCTGGGTGCGTCGTGGACATTGTAGGCACCCCGGAACCCTGGTGGAACGCGGCGGGACTTGTGGGACTCGAACCTGGGTGTGATTTTGGACCAAATTCGGGACTTTTGCCCACTTTCCCAACTTTTCTTCCCAATCACAGTGCGCCTTTGCTGGGTGCGTTGTGGACATTGTAGGCACCCCGAGACACTGGTGGAACGCGGCGGGACTTGTGGGACTCGAACCTGGGTGTGATTTTGGACCAAATTCGGGACTTTTGCCCACTTTCACAACTTTTCTTCCCAATCACAGTGCGCCTTTGCTGGGTGCGTTGTGGACATTGTAGGCACCCCGAGACACTGGTGGAACGCGGCGGGACTTGTGGGACTCGAACCTGGGTGTGATTTTGGACCAAATTCGGGACTTTTGCCCACTTTCCCAACTTTTCTTCCCAATCACAGTGCGCCTTTGCTGGGTGCGTTGTGGACATTGTAGGCACCCCGGAACCCTGGTGGAACGCGGCGGGACTTGTGGGACTCGAACCTGGGTGTGATTTTGGACCAAATTCGGGACTTTTGCCCACTTTCCCAACTTTTCTTCCCAATCACAGTGCGCCTTTGCTGGGTAAGTTGTGGACATTGTAGGCACCCCGGAACCCTGGTGGAACGCGGCGGGACTTGTGGGACTCGAACCTGGGTGTGATTTTGGACCCAATTCGGGACTTTTGCCCACTTTCCCAACTTTTCTTCCCAATCACAGTGCGCCTTTGCTGGGTGCGTCGTGGACATGTCAGGCACCCCGGAACCCTGGTGGAACGCGGCGGGACTTGTGGGACTCGAACCTGGGTGTGATTTTGGACCAAATTCGGGACTTTTGCCCACTTTCCCAACTTTTCTTCCCAATCACAGTGCGCCTTTGCTGGGTGCGTCGTGGACATTGTCGGCACCCCGGAACCCTGGTGGAACGCGGCGGGACTTGTGGGACTCGAACCTGGGTGTGATGCCTTTGCTGGGTGCGTTGTGGACATTGTAGGCACCCCGGAACCCTGGTGGAACGCGGCGGGACTTGTGGGACTCGAACCTGGGTGTGATTTTGGACCAAATTCGGGACTTTTGCCCACTTTCCCAACTTTTCTTCCCACTCACAGTGCGCCTTTGCTGGGTGCGTTGTGGACATTGTAGGCACCCCGGAACCCTGGTGGAACGCGGCGGGACTTGTGGGACTCGAACCTGGGTGTGATTTTGGACCAAATTCGGGACTTTTGCCCACTTTCCCAACTTTTCTTCCCAATCACAGTGCGCCTTTGCTGGGTGCGTTGTGGACATTGTAGGCACCCCGGAACCCTGGTGGAACGCGGCGGGACTTGTGGGACTCGAACCTGGGTGTGATTTTGGACCACATTCGGGACTTTTGCCCACTTTCCCAACTTTTCTTCCCAATCACAGTGCGCCTTTGCTGGGTAAGTTGTGGACATTGTAGGCACCCCGGAACCCTGGTGGAACGCGGCGGGACTTGTGGGACTCGAACCTGGGTGTGATTTTGGACCAAATTCGGGACTTTTGCCCACTTTCCCAACTTTTCTTGCCCACTCACAGTGCGCATTTGCTGGGTGCGTTGTGGACATGTCAGGCACACTGGTGGAACGCGGCGGGACTTGTGGGACTCGAACCTGGGTGTGATTTTGGATCATTTCGTGGACTTTTGCTATGCATGCCTTCTCCCCGCTAGTTTGATGTGTGCTGCTGCAAAAGTTCCAAGAGGGCGTTTTTGCCCCCCTCCAAACTCCCTCTCTTTGTTTATAGTGCATATTTTCTGCTGGATCTACTCTCTATTTACTCCAAGGAAAAAAACTAGCCGGTCGCGGCAAATTTTTACAATCGGTCGCCAAACTACGGCACGAGGGCCGAACGCGGTACGCCGGCGTCCAAGATACGGCCCGGGGATTTTTTTGATTTTTTGGGCTTTTTTTGATTTTTTTGGACATGTTGGGCATCCCAGGACTCGGGTGCGACTGCAGGACGTGTGGGGCTCTAACCTGGGTGTGGTTTTTGGTCATTTTTCCGGACTTTTGCCCACTTTTCCCAAATGTTCTTCCCCACTCACAGTGCGCCTTTGCTGGGTGCGTTTTGGGCATGTGGGGGGCACCTCGGACTCGGGTGGGACGCGGCGGGACTTGTGGCACTCGTACCTGTGTGTGATTTTTGATCATTTTGTGGACTTTTCCCCAGACACTCTCCACTTGTCTACCCCACTTCCCCTGTGACTTTGCTGGGGGGGCGTTTCCCCGCTGTCCTTTGTAGTGTAAGGGTTACTTTTCTTTTTTTTCTGTCTGAAAATAGGGCCCCAAAAGGCCTCACACTCCCCGGGAAGACCTGATGGACGCCTCGGCGTCACTGAAACAGGCCAATCTGTCTGAAAATATGGCCCACGAAAGGCCTCACATTCCCCGGGAAGACCTGACGGACGCCCCGGCGTCACCGAAATACGGCAAACTGTCTGAAAATAGGGGCTCCAAGTGTTCCCCACTATTTCTGGCCCACAAAAGGCCTCTCATTCCCCGGGAACACCTGTAGGACTCCCCGGCGTCAAGGAAATACGCCAAACCGTCTGAAAATAGGGGCCCAAAAGAACTGGAAATAATGTGTTTAATTTGGGGGGTGATGTCTATAATTATGGGGGTGCATTGGAGGCGGGAGTCCACTGGAGGGCTCCACACCGTCTGAATATAGGGCCCCAAAAGGCCTGGAATTAATGTATTTAATTTGGGGGGTGCATTTGCAGCGGGAGTCCACCGGAGGGCTCCATTTCCCCACTCTTTTGTTGACATATGGCCACAAAAGGCCTCTCATTCCCCGGGAAGACCTGATGGACGCCCCGGCGTCACCGAAATAAGCCAAACTGTCTGAAAATAGGGGCTCCAAGGGTTCCCCACTCTTTCTGGCCCACAAAAGGCCTCTCATTCCCCGGGAACACCTGTAGGACTCCCCGGCGTCAAGGAAATACGCCAAACCGTCTGAAAATAGGGGCCCAAAAGAACTGGAAATGATGCCTTTAATTTGGGGGGTGATGTCTATAATTATGGGGGTGCATTGGAGGCGGGAGTCCACTGGAGGGCTCCACACCGTCTGAATATAGGGCCCCAAAAGGCCTGGAATTAATGTATTTAATTTGGGGGGTGCATTTGCAGCGGGAGTCCACCGGAGGGCTCCATTTCCCCACTCTTTTGTTGACATATGGCCACAAAAGGCCTCTCATTCCCCGGGAAGACCTGATGGACGCCCCGGCGTCACCGAAATAAGCCAAACTGTCTGAAAATAGGGGCTCCAAGGGTTCCCCACTCTTTCTGGCCCACAAAAGGCCTCTCATTCCCCGGGAACACCTGTAGGACTCCCCGGCGTCAAGGAAATACGCCAAACTGTCTGAAAATAGGGCCCCAAAAGAACTGGAAATGATGCCTTTAATTTGGGGGGTGATGTCTTTAATTTGGGGGGTGCATTGGAGGCGGGAGTCCACTGGAGGGCTACAAACCGTCTGGATATAGGGCCCCAAAAGGCCTGGAATTAATGTATTTAATTTGGGGGGTGCATTTGCAGCGAGTGTCCACCAGAGGGCTCCAATTCCCCCACTATAGTCCTGGTACTCTAAAATGATGGCACTTAGTCAAATTTCCGCCTTTTTTTTGGACTTCCAGCGAGGAGAGGGACTAATTTTGCTTTCCGTACCCGGGTGGAGAACCATAGCAGGTCAGCCTTCTTAAAGGGACATCCTCCTAGGCACTTAGTCAAATTTCCGCCTTTTTTTTGGACTTCCAGCGAGGAGAGGGACTAATTTTGCTTTCCGCACCCGGGTGGAGAACCATAGCAGGTCAGCCTTCTTAAAGGGACATCCTCCTAGGCACTTAGTCAAATTTACGCCTTTTTTTTGGACTTCCAGCGAGGAGAGGGACTAATTTTGCTTTCCGCACCCGGGTGGAGAACCATAGCAGGTCAGCCTTCTTAAAGGGACATCCTCCTAGGCACTTAGTCAAATTTACGCCTTTTTTTTGGACTTCCAGCGAGGAGAGGGACTAATTTGGCGTTCCAGACCCAGGTGGAGAACCATAGCACGTCGGCCTTCTTTAAGGGACATCCTCCTAGGCACTTAGTCAAATTCACGCCTTTTTTTTGGACTTCCAGCGAGGAGAGGGACTAATTTTGCTTTCCGTACCCGGGTGGAGAACCATAGCACGTCGGCCTTCTTAAAGGGAAATGCTCCTAGGCACTTAGTCAGATTCACGCCTTTTTTTTGGACTTCCAGCGAGGAGAGGGACAATTTTGCTTTCCGTACCCGGGTGGAGAACCATAGCACGTCGGCCTTCTTTAAGGGACATCCTCCTAGGCACTTAGTCAAATTTACGCCTTTTTTTTGGACTTCCAGCGAGGAGAGGGACTAATTTTGCTTTCCGTACCCGGGTGGAGAACCATAGCACGTCGGCCTTCTTAAAGGGAAATGCTCCTAGGCACTTAGTCAAATTCACGCCTTTTTTTTGGACTTCCAGCGAGGAGAGGGACAATTTTGCTTTCCTGACCCAGGTGGAGAACCATAGCACGTCGGCCTTCTTAAAGGGACATCCTCCTAGGCACTTAGTCAAATTCACGCCTTTTTTTTGGACTTCCAGCGAGGAGAGGGACAATTTTGCTTTCCTGACCCAGGTGGAGAACCATAGCACGTCGGCCTTCTTAAAGGGAAATGCTCCTAGGCACTTAGTCAAATTCACGCCTTTTTTTTGGACTTCCAGCGAGGAGAGGGACAATTTTGCTTTCCTGACCCAGGTGGAGAACCATAGCACGTCGGCCTTCTTAAAGGGAAATGCTCCTAGGCACTTAGTCAAATTCACGCCTTTTTTTTGGACTTCCAGCGAGGAGAGGGACAATTTTGCTTTCCTGACCCAGGTGGAGAACCATAGCACGTCGGCCTTCTTAAAGGGAAATGCTCCTAGGCACTTAGTCAAATTCACGCCTTTTTTTTGGACTTCCAGCGAGGAGAGGGACAATTTTGCTTTCCTGACCCAGGTGGAGAACCATAGCAGGTCGGCCTTCTTAAAGGGACATCCTCCTAGGCACTTAGTCAAATTTACGCC
>NW_027316614.1:75000-95000 GCF_033978685.3 Nerophis lumbriciformis | reverse complement strand
TTTTTTTTCTCGTTTTTTTTCTAAGTACAACAACGAGAGAAGGTAAAAACAGGTGCTTTTTAGCCTCTCTCGTTAAGGTACTTGGAAAAAATCCGAGACATGTTTGGTCTTCCCCACTGACAGTGCGCCTTTGCTGGGTAAGTTGTGGACGTGCCAGGCACCCCCGGGACACCGGTGGAACGCGGCCGGACTCGTGGTACTCCAACCCGGGCATAATTTTGGATATTTCCCGGTCCTTTTTTTCCCCACTTTCCCAACTTTTCTTCCCAATCACAGTGCGCCTTTGCTGGATAAGTTGTGGACATGCCAGGCACCCCCGGGACACCGGTGGAACGCGGCCGGACTCGTGGTACTCCAACCCGGGCATAATTTTGGATATTTTCCGGTCCTTTTTTTCCCCACTTTCCCAACTTTTCTTCCCAATCACAGTGCGCCTTTGCTGGATAAGTTGTGGACATGGCAGGCACCCCCGGGACACCGGTGGAACGCGGCCGGACTCGTGGTACTCCAACCCGGGCATAATTTTGGATCAAATTCGGGACTTTTGCCCACTTTCCCAACTTTTCTTCCCAATCACAGTGCGCCTTTGCTGGGTAAGTTGTGGACATGGCAGGCACCCCCGGGACACCGGTGGAACGCGGCCGGACTCGTGGTACTCCAACCCGGGCATAATATTGGATCAAATTCGGGACTTTTGCCCACTTTCCCAACTTTTCTTCCCAATCACAGTGCGCCTTTGCTGGGTAAGTTGTGGACATGCCAGGCACCCCCGGGACACCGGTGGAACGCGGCCGGACTCGTGGTACTCCAACCCGGGCATAATTTTGGATCAAATTCGGGACTTTTGCCCACTTTCCCAACTTTTCTTCCCAATCACAGTGCGCCTTTGCTGGGTAAGTTGTGGACATGCCAGGCACCCCCGGGACACCGGTGGAACGCGGCCGGACTCGTGGTACTCCAACCCGGGCATAATTTTGGATCAAATTCGGGACTTTTGCCCACTTTCCCAACTTTTCTTCCCAATCACAGTGCGCCTTTGCTGGGTAAGTTGTGGACATGCCAGGCACCCCCGGGACACCGGTGGAACGCGGCCGGACTCGTGGTACTCCAACCCGGGCATAATTTTGGATCAAATTCGGGACTTTTGCCCACTTTCCCAACTTTTCTTCCCAATCACAGTGCGCCTTTGCTGGGTAAGTTGTGGACATTGTAGGCACCCCCGAGACACTGGTGGAACGCGGCGGGACTTGTGGGACTCGAACCTGGGTGTGATTTTGGACCAAATTCGGGACTTTTGCCCACTTTCCCAACTTTTCTTCCCAATCACAGTGCGCCTTTGCTGGGTGCGTCGTGGACATTGTAGGCACCCCGGAACCCTGGTGGAACGCGGCGGGACTTGTGGGACTCGAACCTGGGTGTGATTTTGGACCAAATTCGGGACTTTTGCCCACTTTCCCAACTTTTCTTCCCAATCACAGTGCGCCTTTGCTGGGTGCGTCGTGGACATTGTAGGCACCCCGGAACCCTGGTGGAACGCGGCGGGACTTGTGGGACTCGAACCTGGGTGTGATTTTGGACCAAATTCGGGACTTTTGCCCACTTTCCCAACTTTTCTTCCCAATCACAGTGCGCCTTTGCTGGGTGCGTTGTGGACATTGTAGGCACCCCGGAACCCTGGTGGAACGCGGCGGGACTTGTGGGACTCGAACCTGGGTGTGATTTTGGACCAAATTCGGGACTTTTGCCCACTTTCCCAACTTTTCTTCCCAATCACAGTGCGCCTTTGCTGGGTGCGTTGTGGACATTGTAGGCACCCCGGAACCCTGGTGGAACGCGGCGGGACTTGTGGGACTCGAACCTGGGTGTGATTTTGGACCAAATTCGGGACTTTTGCCCACTTTCCCAACTTTTCTTCCCAATCACAGTGCGCCTTTGCTGGGTAAGTTGTGGACATGCCAGGCACCCCCGGAACCCTGGTGGAACGCGGCGGGACTTGTGGGACTCGAACCTGGGTGTGATTTTGGACCAAATTCGGGACTTTTGCCCACTTTCCCAACTTTTCTTCCCAATCACAGTGCGCCTTTGCTGGGTAAGTTGTGGACATTGTAGGCACCCCGAGACCCTGGTGGAACGCGGCGGGACTTGTGGGACTCGAACCTGGGTGTGATTTTGGACCAAATTCGGGACTTTTGCCCACTTTCCCAACTTTTCTTCCCAATCACAGTGCGCCTTTGCTGGGTGCGTTGTGGACATTGTAGGCACCCCGGCACTCTGGTGGAACGCGGCGGGACTTGTGGGACCTTAACCTGGGTATAATTTTGGATCAAATTCGGGACTTTTGCCCACTTTCCCAACTTTTCTTCCCAATCACAGTGCGCCTTTGCTGGGTGCGTCTTAGGCATTGTAGGCACCCCGGAACACTGGTGGAACGCGGCGGGACTTGTGGGACTCGAACCTGGGTGTGATTTTGGACCAAATTCGGGACTTTTGCCCACTTTCCCAACTTTTCTTCCCAATCACAGTGCGCCTTTGCTGGGTGCGTTGTGGACATTGTAGGCACCCCGAGACACTGGTGGAACGCGGCGGGACTTGTGGGACTCGAACCTGGGTGTGATTTTGGACCAAATTCGGGACTTTTGCCCACTTTCCCAACTTTTCTTCCCAATCACAGTGCGCCTTTGCTGGGTAAGTTGTGGACATTGTAGGCACCCCGGAACCCTGGTGGAACGCGGCGGGACTTGTGGGACTCGAACCTGGGTGTGATTTTGGACCAAATTCGGGACTTTTGCCCACTTTCCCAACTTTTCTTCCCAATCACAGTGCGCCTTTGCTGGGTGCGTTGTGGACATTGTAGGCACCCCGAGACACTGGTGGAACGCGGCGGGACTTGTGGGACTCGAACCTGGGTGTGATTTTGGACCAAATTCGGGACTTTTGCCCACTTTCCCAACTTTTCTTCCCAATCACAGTGCGCCTTTGCTGGGTGCGTCGTGGACATTGTAGGCACCCCGGAACCCTGGTGGAACGCGGCGGGACTTGTGGGACTCGAACCTGGGTGTGATTTTGGACCAAATTCGGGACTTTTGCCCACTTTCCCAACTTTTCTTCCCAATCACAGTGCGCCTTTGCTGGGTGCGTCGTGGACATTGTAGGCACCCCGGAACCCTGGTGGAACGCGGCGGGACTTGTGGGACTCGAACCTGGGTGTGATTTTGGACCAAATTCGGGACTTTTGCCCACTTTCCCAACTTTTCTTCCCAATCACAGTGCGCCTTTGCTGGGTGCGTCTTAGGCATTGTAGGCACCCCGGAACACTGGTGGAACGCGGCGGGACTTGTGGGACTCGAACCTGGGTGTGATTTTGGACCAAATTCGGGACTTTTGCCCACTTTCCCAACTTTTCTTCCCAATCACAGTGCGCCTTTGCTGGGTGCGTTGTGGACATTGTAGGCACCCCGAGACACTGGTGGAACGCGGCGGGACTTGTGGGACTCGAACCTGGGTGTGATTTTGGACCAAATCCGGGACTTTTGCCCACTTTCCCAACTTTTCTTCCCAATCACAGTGCGCCTTTGCTGGGTGCGTCGTGGACATTGTAGGCACCCCGAGACACTGGTGGAACGCGGCGGGACTTGTGGGGCTCGAACCTGGGTGTGATTTTGGACCAAATTCGGGACTTTTGCCCACTTTCCCAACTTTTCTTCCCAATCACAGTGCGCCTTTGCTGGGTGCGTTGTGGACATTGTAGGCGCCCCGGAACCCTGGTGGAACGCGGCGGGACTTGTGGGACTCGAACCTGGGTGTGATTTTGGACCACATTCGGGACTTTTGCCCACTTTCCCAACTTTTCTTCCCAATCACAGTGCGCCTTTGCTGGGTGCGTTGTGGACATTGTAGGCACCCCGGAACCCTGGTGGAACGCGGCGGGACTTGTGGGACTCGAACCTGGGTGTGATTTTGGATCATTTCGTGGCCTTTTGCTATGCATGCCTTCTCCCCGCTAGTTTGATGTGTGCTGCTGCAAAAGTTCCAAGAGGGCGTTTTTGCCCCCCTCCAAACCCCCTCTCTTTGTTTATAGTGCATATTTTCTGCTGGATCTACTCTCTATTTACTCCAAGGAAAAAAACTAGCCGGTCGCGGCAAATTTTTACAATCGGTCGCCAAACTACGGCACGAGGGCCGAACGCGGTACGCCGGCGTCCAAGATACGGCCCGGGGATTTTTTTGATTTTTTGGGCTTTTTTTGATTTTTTTGGACATGTTGGGCATCCCAGGACTCGGGTGCGACTGCAGGACGTGTGGGGCTCTAACCTGGGTGTGGTTTTTGGTCATTTTTCCGGACTTTTGCCCACTTTTCCAACTTTTCTTCCCCACTCACAGTGCGCCTTTGCTGGGTGCGTTTTGGGCATGTGGGGGGCACCTCGGACTCGGGTGGGACGCGGCGGGACTTGTGGCACTCGTACCTGGGTGTGATTTTTGATCATTTTGTGGACTTTTCCCCAGACACTCTCCACTTGTCTACCCCACTTCCCCTGTGACTTTGCTGGGGGGGCGTTTCCCCGCTGTCCTTTGTAGTGTAAGGGTTACTTTTCTTTTTTTTCTGTCTGAAAATAGGGCCCCAAAAGGCCTCACACTCCCCGGGAAGACCTGATGGACGCCTCGGCGTCACTGAAACAGGCCAATCTGTCTGAAAATATGGCCCACGAAAGGCCTCACATTCCCCGGGAAGACCTGATGGACGCCCCGGCGTCACCGAAATACGGCAAACTGTCTGAAAATAGGGGCTCCAAGGGTTCCCCACTCTTTCTGGCCCACAAAAGGCCTCTCATTCCCCGGGAACACCTGTAGGACTCCCCGGCGTCAAGGAAATACGCCAAACCGTCTGAAAATAGGGGCCCAAAAGAACTGGAAATGATGTGTTTAATTTGGGGGGTGATGTCGGTAATTATGGGGGTGCATTGGAGGCGGGAGTCCACTGGAGGGCTCCACACCGTCTGAATATAGGGCCCCAAAAGGCCTGGAATTAATGTATTTAATTTGGGGGGTGCATTTGCAGCGGGAGTCCACCGGAGGGCTCCATTTCCCCACTCTTTTGTTGACATATGGCCACAAAAGGCCTCTCATTCCCCGGGAAGACCTGATGGACGCCCCGGCGTCACCGAAATACGGCAAACTGTCTGAAAATAGGGGCTCCAAGGGTTCCCCACTCTTTCTGGCCCACAAAAGGCCTCTCATTCCCCGGGAACACCTGTAGGACTCCCCGGCGTCAAGGAAATACGCCAAACCGTCTGAAAATAGGGGCCCAAAAGAACTGGAAATGATGTGTTTAATTTGGGGGGTGATGTCGGTAATTATGGGGGTGCATTGGAGGCGGGAGTCCACTGGAGGGCTCCACACCGTCTGAATATAGGGCCCCAAAAGGCCTGGAATTAATGTATTTAATTTGGGGGGTGCATTTGCAGCGGGAGTCCACCGGAGGGCTCCATTTCCCCACTCTTTTGTTGACATATGGCCACAAAAGGCCTCTCATTCCCCGGGAAGACCTGATGGACGCCCCGGCGTCACCGAAATACGGCAAACTGTCTGAAAATAGGGGCTCCAAGGGTTCCCCACTCTTTCTGGCCCACAAAAGGCCTCTCATTCCCCGGGAACACCTGTAGGACTCCCCGGCGTCAAGGAAATACGCCAAACTGTCTGAAAATAGGGCCCCAAAAGAACTGGAAATGATGCCTTTAATTTGGGGGGTGATGTCTTTAATTTGGGGGGTGCATTGGAGGCGGGAGTCCACTGGAGGGCTACACACCGTCTGAATATAGGGCCCCAAAAGGCCTGGAATTAATGTCTTTAATTTGGGGGGTGCATTTGCAGCGGGAGTCCACCGGAGGGCTCCATTTCCCCACTCTTTTGTTGACATATGGCCACAAAAGGCCTCTCATTCCCCGGGAAGACCTGATGGACGCCCCGGCGTCACCGAAATAAGCCAAACTGTCTGAAAATAGGGGCTCCAAGGGTCCCCCACTCTTTCTGGCCCACAAAAGGCCTCTCATTCCCCGGGAACACCAAAAGAACTGGAAATAATGTGTTTAATTCAGGGTGCATTTGCAGCGAGTGTCCACCAGAGGGCTCCAATTCCCCAGCTATAGTCCTGGTACTCTAAAATGATGGCACTTAGTCAAATTTCCGCCTTTTTTTGATGACTTCCAACTAGGAGAGGGACTAATTTTGAGTTCCGGACCCGGGTGGAGAACCATAGCAGGTCGGCCTTCTTAAAGGGAAATGCTCCTAGGCACTTAGTCAAATTTACGCCTTTTTTTTGGACTTCCAGCGAGGAGAGGGACTAATTTTGCTTTCCGTACCCGGGTGGAGAACCATAGCAGGTCAGCCTTCTTAAAGGGACATCCTCCTAGGCACTTAGTCAAATTTACGCCTTTTTTTTGGACTTCCAGCGAGGAGAGGGACTAATTTTGCTTTCCGCACCCGGGTGGAGAACCATAGCACGTCGGCCTTCTTAAAGGGACACCCTCCTAGGCACTTAGTCAAATTTACGCCTTTTTTTTGGACTTCCAGCGAGGAGAGGGACAATTTTGCTTTCCTGACCCAGGTGGAGAACCATAGCACGTCGGCCTTCTTAAAGGGAAATGCTCCTAGGCACTTAGTCAAATTCACGCCTTTTTTTTGGACTTCCAGCGAGGAGAGGGACTAATTTGGCGTTCTGTACCCAGGTGGAGAACCATAGCAGGTCGGCCTTCTTAAAGGGACATCCTCCTAGGCACTTAGTCAAATTCACGCCTTTTTTTTGGACTTCCAGCGAGGAGAGGGACAATTTTGCTTTCCTGACCCAGGTGGAGAACCATAGCACGTCGGCCTTCTTAAAGGGAAATGCTCCTAGGCACTTAGTCAAATTCACGCCTTTTTTTTGGACTTCCAGCGAGGAGAGGGACAATTTTGCTTTCCGTACCCGGGTGGAGAACCATAGCACGTCGGCCTTCTTAAAGGGAAATGCTCCTAGGCACTTAGTCAAATTCACGCCTTTTTTTTGGACTTCCAGCGAGGAGAGGGACTAATTTGGCGTTCCAGACCCAGGTGGAGAACCATAGCAGGTCGGCCTTCTTAAAGGGACATGCCCCTAGACACTTAGTCAAATTTACGCCTGAAAATAGGGCCCCAAAAGAACTGGAAATAATGTCTTTAATTCAGGGTGCATTTGCAGCGAGTGTCCACCAGAGGGCTCCAATTCCCCCACTATAGTCCTGGTACTCTAAAATGATGGCACTTAGTCAAATTTCCGCCTTTTTTTGATGACTTCCAACTAGGAGAGGGACTAATTTTGAGTTCCGGACCCGGGTGGAGAACCATAGCACGTCGGCCTTCTTAAAGGGACATCCTCCTAGGCACTTAGTCAAATTTCCGCCTTTTTTTTGGACTTCCAGCGAGGAGAGGGACTAATTTGGCGTTCCGTACCCAGGTGGAGAACCATAGCACGTCGGCCTTCTTAAAGGGAAATGCTCCTAGACACTTAGTCAAATTCACGCCTTTTTTTTGGACTTCCAGCTAGGAGAGGGACTAATTTGGCGTTCCGTACCCAGGTGGAGAACCATAGCACGTCGGCCTTCTTAAAGGGAAATGCTCCTAGACACTTAGTCAAATTCACGCCTTTTTTTTGGACTTCCAGCTAGGAGAGGGACTAATTTGGTGTTCCGTACCCAGGTAGAGAACCAAGGCACGTCGGCCTTCTTAAGGGGACATCCTCCTAGACACTTAGTCAAATTCACGCCTTTTTTTTTGGACTTCCAGCTAGGAGAGGGACTAATTTGGCGTTCCAGACCCAGGTGGAGAACCATAGCACGTCGGCCTTCTTAAAGGGAAATGCTCCTAGACACTTAGTCAAATTTACCAAACTTTTCTATAGAGCCCTGGTACTCTAAAATGATGACACATAGACAAAAAACCAAACTTTTCTATAGAGGCCTGGTACTCTAAAATGATGACACATAGACAAAAAACCAAACTTTTCTATAGAGGCCTGGTACTCTAAAATAATGACACTTAGTCAAATTTCCGCCTTTTTTTGACTACTTCCAGCTAGGAGAGGGACTAATTTGGCGTTCCGTACCCAGGTGGAGAACCATAGCAGGTCGGCCTTCTTAAAGGGACATCCTCCTAGGCACTTAGTCAAATTTCCGCCTTTTTTTTGGACTTCCAGCGAGGAGAGGGACTAATTTGGCGTTCCAGACCCAGGTGGAGAACCATAGCACGTCGGCCTTCTTAAAGGGACATCCTCCTAGGCACTTAGTCAAATTTACGACATTTTTTTTTGGACTTCCAGCGAGGAGAGGGACTAATTTTGCTTTCCGTACCCGGGTGGAGAACCATAGCAGGTCAGCCTTCTTAAAGGGACATCCTCCTAGGCACTTAGTCAAATTTACGCCTTTTTTTTGGACTTCCAGCGAGGAGAGGGACAATTTTGCTTTCCTGACCCAGGTGGAGAACCATAGCACGTCGGCCTTCTTAAAGGGAAATGCTCCTAGGCACTTAGTCAAATTCACGCCTTTTTTTTGGACTTCCAGCGAGGAGAGGGACAATTTTGCTTTCCTGACCCAGGTGGAGAACCATAGCACGTCGGCCTTCTTAAAGGGAAATGCTCCTAGGCACTTAGTCAAATTCACGCCTTTTTTTTGGACTTCCAGCGAGGAGAGGGACAATTTTGCTTTCCTGACCCAGGTGGAGAACCATAGCACGTCGGCCTTCTTAAAGGGAAATGCTCCTAGGCACTTAGTCAAATTCACGCCTTTTTTTTGGACTTCCAGCGAGGAGAGGGACAATTTTGCTTTCCTGACCCAGGTGGAGAACCATATCACGTCGGCCTTCTTAAAGGGAAATGCTCCTAGGCACTTAGTCAAATTCACGCCTTTTTTTTGGACTTCCAGCGAGGAGAGGGACAATTTTGCTTTCCTGACCCAGGTGGAGAACCATAGCACGTCGGCCTTCTTAAAGGGAAATGCTCCTAGGCACTTAGTCAAATTCACGCCTTTTTTTTGGACTTCCAGCGAGGAGAGGGACAATTTTGCTTTCCTGACCCAGGTGGAGAACCATAGCACGTCGGCCTTCTTAAAGGGAAATGCTCCTAGGCACTTAGTCAAATTCACGCCTTTTTTTTGGACTTCCAGCGAGGAGAGGGACTAATTTGGCGTTCCAGACCCAGGTGGAGAACCATAGCAGGTCGGCCTTCTTAAAGGGACATCCTCCTAGGCACTTAGTCAAATTCACGCCTTTTTTTTGGACTTCCAGCGAGGAGAGGGACTAATTTGGCGTTCCAGACCCAGGTGGAGAACCATAGCAGGTCGGCCTTCTTAAAGGGACATGCCCCTAGACACTTAGTCAAATTTACGCCTGAAAATAGGGCCCCAAAAGAACTGGAAATAATGTCTTTAATTCAGGGTGCATTTGCAGCGAGTGTCCACCAGAGGGCTCCAATTCCCCAGCTATAGTCCTGGTACTCTAAAATGATGGCACTTAGTCAAATTTCGGCCTTTTTTTGATGACTTCCAACTAGGAGAGGGACTAATTTTGAGTTCCGGACCCGGGTGGAGAACCATAGCACGTCGGCCTTCTTAAAGGGACATCCTCCTAGGCACTTAGTCAAATTTCCGCCTTTTTTTTGGACTTCCAGCGAGGAGAGGGACTAATTTGGCGTTCCAGACCCAGGTGGAGAACCATAGCAGGTCAGCCTTCTTAAAGGGACATCCTCCTAGGCACTTAGTCAAATTTACACCTTTTTTTTGGACTTCCAGCGAGGAGAGGGACTAATTTTGCTTTCCGTACCCGGGTGGAGAACCATAGCAGGTCAGCCTTCTTAAAGGGACATCCTCCTAGGCACTTAGTCAAATTCACGCCTTTTTTTTGGACTTCCAGCGAGGAGAGGGACTAATTTTGCTTTCCGGACCCAGGTGGAGAACCATAGCACGTCGGCCTTCTTAAAGGGAAATGCTCCTAGACACTTAGTCAAATTTACGCCTTTTTTTTGGACTTCCAGCGAGGAGAGGGACTAATTTTGCGTTCCTGACCCAGGTGGAGAACCATAGCACGTCGGCCTTATAAAGGGACATCCTCCTAGGCACTTAGTCAAATTCACGCCTTTTTTTTGGACTTCCAGCGAGGAGAGGGACTAATTTTGCTTTCCGTACCCGGGTGGAGAACCATAGCAGGTCAGCCTTCTTAAAGGGACATCCTCCTAGGCACTTAGTCAAATTTACGCCTTTTTTTTGGACTTCCAGCGAGGAGAGGGACTAATTTTGCTTTCCGTACCCGGGTGGAGAACCATAGCAGGTCAGCCTTCTTAAAGGGACATCCTCCTAGGCACTTAGTCAAATTTACGCCTTTTTTTTGGACTTCCAGCGAGGAGAGGGACAATTTTGCTTTCCTGACCCAGGTGGAGAACCATAGCAGGTCGGCCTTCTTAAAGGGAAATGCTCCTAGACACTTAGTCAAATTCACGCCTTTTTTTTGGACTTCCAGCGAGGAGAGGGACAATTTTGCGTTCCTGACCCAGGTGGAGGACCATAGCACGTCGGCCTTCTTAAAGGGACATCCTCCTAGGCACTTAGTCAAATTTACACCTTTTTTTTTGGACTTCCAGCGAGGAGAGGGACTAATTTTGCTTTCCGTACCCGGGTGGAGAACCATAGCAGGTCAGCCTTCTTAAAGGGACATCCTCCTAGGCACTTAGTCAAACTTACGCCTTTTTTTTGGACTTCCAGCGAGGAGAGGGACTAATTTTGCTTTCCGTACCCGGGTGGAGAACCATAGCAGGTCAGCCTTCTTAAAGGGACATCCTCCTAGGCACTTAGTCAAATTTCCGCCTTTTTTTTGGACTTCCAGCGAGGAGAGGGACTAATTTGCTTTCCTGACCCAGGTGGAGAACCATAGCAGGTCGGCCTTCTTAAAGGGACATGCCCCTAGACACTTAGTCAAATTTACGCCTGAAAATAGGGCCCCAAAAGAACTGGAAATAATGTCTTTAATTCAGGGTGCATTTGCAGCGAGTGTCCACCAGAGGGCTCCAATTCCCCCACTATAGTCCTGGTACTCTAAAATGATGGCACTTAGTCAAATTTCGGCCTTTTTTTGATGACTTCCAACTAGGAGAGGGACTAATTTTGAGTTCCGGACCCGGGTGGAGAACCATAGCACGTCGGCCTTCTTAAAGGGACATCCTCCTAGGCACTTAGTCAAATTTCCGCCTTTTTTTTGGACTTCCAGCGAGGAGAGGGACTAATTTGGCGTTCCAGACCCAGGTGGAGAACCATAGCAGGTCAGCCTTCTTAAAGGGACATCCTCCTAGGCACTTAGTCAAATTTACACCTTTTTTTTGGACTTCCAGCGAGGAGAGGGACTAATTTTGCTTTCCGTACCCGGGTGGAGAACCATAGCAGGTCAGCCTTCTTAAAGGGACATCCTCCTAGGCACTTAGTCAAATTTACACCTTTTTTTTGGACTTCCAGCTAGGAGAGGGACAATTTTGCGTTCCTGACCCAGGTGGAGAACCATAGCACGTCGGCCTTCTTAAAGGGAAATGCTCCTAGGCACTTAGTCAAATTCACGCCTTTTTTTTTGGACTTCCAGCGAGGAGAGGGACAATTTTGCTTTCCGTACCCGGGTGGAGAACCATAGCACGTCGGCCTTCTTAAAGGGAAATGCTCCTAGGCACTTAGTCAAATTCACGCCTTTTTTTTGGACTTCCAGCGAGGAGAGGGACAATTTTGCTTTCCGTACCCGGGTGGAGAACCATAGCACGTCGGCCTTCTTAAAGGGAAATGCTCCTAGACACTTAGTCAAATTTACCAAACTTTTCTATAGAGCCCTGGTACTCTAAAATGATGACACATAGACAAAAAACCAAACTTTTCTATAGAGGCCTGGTACTCTAAAATGATGACACATAGACAAAAAACCAAACTTTTCTATAGAGGCCTGGTACTCTAAAATAATGACACTTAGTCAAATTTCCGCCTTTTTTTGATGACTTCCAACTAGGAGAGGGACTCATTTTGAGTTCCGGACCCGGGTGGAGAACCATAGCACGTCGGCCTTCTTAAAGGGACATCCTCCTAGGCACTTAGTCAAATTTACGCCTTTTTTTTGGACTTCCAGCGAGGAGAGGGACTAATTTGGCGTTCCGTACCCAGGTGGAGAACCATAGCACGTCGGCCTTCTTAAGGTGACATCCTCCTAGGCACTTAGTCAAATTTACGCCTTTTTTTTGGACTTCCAGCGAGGAGAGGGACAATTTTGCGTTCCTGACCCAGGTGGAGGACCATAGCACGTCGGCCTTCTTAAAGGGACATCCTCCTAGGCACTTAGTCAAATTTACACCTTTTTTTTGGACTTCCAGCTAGGAGAGGGACTAATTTTGCTTTCCGTACCCGGGTGGAGAACCATAGCAGGTCAGCCTTCTTAAAGGGACATCCTCCTAGGCACTTAGTCAAATTTACGCCTTTTTTTTGGACTTCCAGCGAGGAGAGGGACTAATTTTGCTTTCCGTACCCGGGTGGAGAACCATAGCACGTCGGCCTTCTTAAAGGGAAATGCTCCTAGGCACTTAGTCAAATTCACGCCTTTTTTTTGGACTTCCAGCGAGGAGAGGGACAATTTTGCTTTCCTGACCCAGGTGGAGAACCATAGCACGTCGGCCTTCTTAAAGGGACATCCTCCTAGGCACTTAGTCAAATTCACGCCTTTTTTTTGGACTTCCAGCGAGGAGAGGGACTAATTTGGCGTTCCAGACCCAGGTGGAGAACCATAGCAGGTCGGCCTTCTTAAAGGGACATGCCCCTAGACACTTAGTCAAATTTACGCCTTTTTTTTGGACTTCCAGCGAGGAGAGGGACAATTTTGCGTTCCTGACCCAGGTGGAGGACCATAGCACGTCGGCCTTCTTAAAGGGACATCCTCCTAGGCACTTAGTCAAATTTACACCTTTTTTTTGGACTTCCAGCTAGGAGAGGGACTAATTTTGCTTTCCGTACCCGGGTGGAGAACCATAGCAGGTCAGCCTTCTTAAAGGGACATCCTCCTAGGCACTTAGTCAAATTTACGCCTTTTTTTTGGACTTCCAGCGAGGAGAGGGACTAATTTTGCTTTCCGTACCCGGATGGAGAACCATAGCACGTCGGCCTTCTTAAAGGGAAATGCTCCTAGGCACTTAGTCAAATTCACGCCTTTTTTTTGGACTTCCAGCGAGGAGAGGGACAATTTTGCTTTCCTGACCCAGGTGGAGAACCATAGCACGTCGGCCTTCTTTAAGGGACATCCTCCTAGGCACTTAGTCAAATTTACGCCTTTTTTATGGACTTCCAGCGAGGAGAGGGACTAATTTTGCTTTCCGCACCCGGGTGGAGAACCATAGCAGGTCAGCCTTCTTAAAGGGACATCCTCCTAGGCACTTAGTCAAATTTACGCCTTTTTTTTGGACTTCCAGCGAGGAGAGGGACTAATTTTGCTTTCCGTACCCGGGTGGAGAACCATAGCACGTCGGCCTTCTTAAAGGGAAATGCTCCTAGGCACTTAGTCAAATTCACGCCTTTTTTTTGGACTTCCAGCGAGGAGAGGGACAATTTTGCTTTCCTGACCCAGGTGGAGAACCATAGCACGTCGGCCTTCTTAAAGGGACATCCTCCTAGGCACTTAGTCAAATTTACGCCTTTTTTTTGGACTTCCAGCGAGGAGAGGGACTAATTTTGCTTTCCGTACCCGGATGGAGAACCATAGCACGTCGGCCTTCTTAAAGGGAAATGCTCCTAGGCACTTAGTCAAATTCACGCCTTTTTTTTGGACTTCCAGCGAGGAGAGGGACAATTTTGCTTTCCTGACCCAGGTGGAGAACCATAGCACGTCGGCCTTCTTTAAGGGACATCCTCCTAGGCACTTAGTCAAATTTACGCCTTTTTTATGGACTTCCAGCGAGGAGAGGGACTAATTTTGCTTTCCGCACCCGGGTGGAGAACCATAGCAGGTCAGCCTTCTTAAAGGGACATCCTCCTAGGCACTTAGTCAAATTTACGCCTTTTTTTTGGACTTCCAGCGAGGAGAGGGACTAATTTTGCTTTCCGTACCCGGGTGGAGAACCATAGCACGTCGGCCTTCTTAAAGGGAAATGCTCCTAGGCACTTAGTCAAATTCACGCCTTTTTTTTGGACTTCCAGCGAGGAGAGGGACAATTTTGCTTTCCTGACCCAGGTGGAGAACCATAGCACGTCGGCCTTCTTAAAGGGAAATGCTCCTAGGCACTTAGTCAAATTCACGCCTTTTTTTTTGGACTTCCAGCGAGGAGAGGGACAATTTTGCTTTCCGTACCCGGGTGGAGAACCATAGCACGTCGGCCTTCTTAAAGGGAAATGCTCCTAGGCACTTAGTCAAATTCACGCCTTTTTTTTGGACTTCCAGCGAGGAGAGGGACAATTTTGCTTTCCGTACCCGGGTGGAGAACCATAGCACGTCGGCCTTCTTAAAGGGACATCCTCCTAGGCACTTAGTCAAATTTACGCCTTTTTTTTGGACTTCCAGCGAGGAGAGGGACTAATTTGGCGTTCCGTACCCAGGTGGAGAACCATAGCACGTCGGCCTTCTTAAGGTGACATCCTCCTAGGCACTTAGTCAAATTTACGCCTTTTTTTTGGACTTCCAGCGAGGAGAGGGACAATTTTGCGTTCCTGACCCAGGTGGAGGACCATAGCACGTCGGCCTTCTTAAAGGGACATCCTCCTAGGCACTTAGTCAAATTTACACCTTTTTTTTGGACTTCCAGCTAGGAGAGGGACTAATTTTGCTTTCCGTACCCGGGTGGAGAACCATAGCAGGTCAGCCTTCTTAAAGGGACATCCTCCTAGGCACTTAGTCAAATTTACGCCTTTTTTTTGGACTTCCAGCGAGGAGAGGGACTAATTTTGCTTTCCGTACCCGGGTGGAGAACCATAGCACGTCGGCCTTCTTAAAGGGAAATGCTCCTAGGCACTTAGTCAAATTCACGCCTTTTTTTTGGACTTCCAGCGAGGAGAGGGACAATTTTGCTTTCCTGACCCAGGTGGAGAACCATAGCACGTCGGCCTTCTTAAAGGGACATCCTCCTAGGCACTTAGTCAAATTCACGCCTTTTTTTTGGACTTCCAGCGAGGAGAGGGACTAATTTGGCGTTCCAGACCCAGGTGGAGAACCATAGCAGGTCGGCCTTCTTAAAGGGACATGCCCCTAGACACTTAGTCAAATTTACGCCTTTTTTTTGGACTTCCAGCGAGGAGAGGGACAATTTTGCGTTCCTGACCCAGGTGGAGGACCATAGCACGTCGGCCTTCTTAAAGGGACATCCTCCTAGGCACTTAGTCAAATTTACACCTTTTTTTTGGACTTCCAGCTAGGAGAGGGACTAATTTTGCTTTCCGTACCCGGGTGGAGAACCATAGCAGGTCAGCCTTCTTAAAGGGACATCCTCCTAGGCACTTAGTCAAATTTACGCCTTTTTTTTGGACTTCCAGCGAGGAGAGGGACTAATTTTGCTTTCCGTACCCGGATGGAGAACCATAGCACGTCGGCCTTCTTAAAGGGAAATGCTCCTAGGCACTTAGTCAAATTCACGCCTTTTTTTTGGACTTCCAGCGAGGAGAGGGACAATTTTGCTTTCCTGACCCAGGTGGAGAACCATAGCACGTCGGCCTTCTTTAAGGGACATCCTCCTAGGCACTTAGTCAAATTTACGCCTTTTTTATGGACTTCCAGCGAGGAGAGGGACTAATTTTGCTTTCCGCACCCGGGTGGAGAACCATAGCAGGTCAGCCTTCTTAAAGGGACATCCTCCTAGGCACTTAGTCAAATTTACGCCTTTTTTTTGGACTTCCAGCGAGGAGAGGGACTAATTTTGCTTTCCGTACCCGGGTGGAGAACCATAGCACGTCGGCCTTCTTAAAGGGAAATGCTCCTAGGCACTTAGTCAAATTCACGCCTTTTTTTTGGACTTCCAGCGAGGAGAGGGACAATTTTGCTTTCCTGACCCAGGTGGAGAACCATAGCACGTCGGCCTTCTTAAAGGGACATCCTCCTAGGCACTTAGTCAAATTTACGCCTTTTTTTTGGACTTCCAGCGAGGAGAGGGACTAATTTTGCTTTCCGTACCCGGATGGAGAACCATAGCACGTCGGCCTTCTTAAAGGGAAATGCTCCTAGGCACTTAGTCAAATTCACGCCTTTTTTTTGGACTTCCAGCGAGGAGAGGGACAATTTTGCTTTCCTGACCCAGGTGGAGAACCATAGCACGTCGGCCTTCTTTAAGGGACATCCTCCTAGGCACTTAGTCAAATTTACGCCTTTTTTATGGACTTCCAGCGAGGAGAGGGACTAATTTTGCTTTCCGCACCCGGGTGGAGAACCATAGCAGGTCAGCCTTCTTAAAGGGACATCCTCCTAGGCACTTAGTCAAATTTACGCCTTTTTTTTGGACTTCCAGCGAGGAGAGGGACTAATTTTGCTTTCCGTACCCGGGTGGAGAACCATAGCACGTCGGCCTTCTTAAAGGGAAATGCTCCTAGGCACTTAGTCAAATTCACGCCTTTTTTTTGGACTTCCAGCGAGGAGAGGGACAATTTTGCTTTCCTGACCCAGGTGGAGAACCATAGCACGTCGGCCTTCTTAAAGGGAAATGCTCCTAGGCACTTAGTCAAATTCACGCCTTTTTTTTTGGACTTCCAGCGAGGAGAGGGACAATTTTGCTTTCCGTACCCGGGTGGAGAACCATAGCACGTCGGCCTTCTTAAAGGGAAATGCTCCTAGGCACTTAGTCAAATTCACGCCTTTTTTTTTGGACTTCCAGCGAGGAGAGGGACAATTTTGCTTTCCGTACCCGGGTGGAGAACCATAGCACGTCGGCCTTCTTAAAGGGACATCCTCCTAGGCACTTAGTCAAATTTACGCCTTTTTTTTGGACTTCCAGCGAGGAGAGGGACTAATTTGGCGTTCCGTACCCAGGTGGAGAACCATAGCACGTCGGCCTTCTTAAGGTGACATCCTCCTAGGCACTTAGTCAAATTTACGCCTTTTTTTTGGACTTCCAGCGAGGAGAGGGACAATTTTGCGTTCCTGACCCAGGTGGAGGACCATAGCACGTCGGCCTTCTTAAAGGGACATCCTCCTAGGCACTTAGTCAAATTTACACCTTTTTTTTGGACTTCCAGCTAGGAGAGGGACTAATTTTGCTTTCCGTACCCGGGTGGAGAACCATAGCAGGTCAGCCTTCTTAAAGGGACATCCTCCTAGGCACTTAGTCAAATTTACGCCTTTTTTTTGGACTTCCAGCGAGGAGAGGGACTAATTTTGCTTTCCGTACCCGGGTGGAGAACCATAGCACGTCGGCCTTCTTAAAGGGAAATGCTCCTAGGCACTTAGTCAAATTCACGCCTTTTTTTTGGACTTCCAGCGAGGAGAGGGACAATTTTGCTTTCCTGACCCAGGTGGAGAACCATAGCACGTCGGCCTTCTTAAAGGGACATCCTCCTAGGCACTTAGTCAAATTCACGCCTTTTTTTTGGACTTCCAGCGAGGAGAGGGACTAATTTGGCGTTCCAGACCCAGGTGGAGAACCATAGCAGGTCGGCCTTCTTAAAGGGACATGCCCCTAGACACTTAGTCAAATTTACGCCTTTTTTTTGGACTTCCAGCGAGGAGAGGGACAATTTTGCGTTCCTGACCCAGGTGGAGGACCATAGCACGTCGGCCTTCTTAAAGGGACATCCTCCTAGGCACTTAGTCAAATTTACACCTTTTTTTTGGACTTCCAGCTAGGAGAGGGACTAATTTTGCTTTCCGTACCCGGGTGGAGAACCATAGCAGGTCAGCCTTCTTAAAGGGACATCCTCCTAGGCACTTAGTCAAATTTACGCCTTTTTTTTGGACTTCCAGCGAGGAGAGGGACTAATTTTGCTTTCCGTACCCGGATGGAGAACCATAGCACGTCGGCCTTCTTAAAGGGAAATGCTCCTAGGCACTTAGTCAAATTCACGCCTTTTTTTTGGACTTCCAGCGAGGAGAGGGACAATTTTGCTTTCCTGACCCAGGTGGAGAACCATAGCACGTCGGCCTTCTTTAAGGGACATCCTCCTAGGCACTTAGTCAAATTTACGCCTTTTTTATGGACTTCCAGCGAGGAGAGGGACTAATTTTGCTTTCCGCACCCGGGTGGAGAACCATAGCAGGTCAGCCTTCTTAAAGGGACATCCTCCTAGGCACTTAGTCAAATTTACGCCTTTTTTTTGGACTTCCAGCGAGGAGAGGGACTAATTTTGCTTTCCGTACCCGGGTGGAGAACCATAGCACGTCGGCCTTCTTAAAGGGAAATGCTCCTAGGCACTTAGTCAAATTCACGCCTTTTTTTTGGACTTCCAGCGAGGAGAGGGACAATTTTGCTTTCCTGACCCAGGTGGAGAACCATAGCACGTCGGCCTTCTTAAAGGGACATCCTCCTAGGCACTTAGTCAAATTTACGCCTTTTTTTTGGACTTCCAGCGAGGAGAGGGACTAATTTTGCTTTCCGTACCCGGATGGAGAACCATAGCACGTCGGCCTTCTTAAAGGGAAATGCTCCTAGGCACTTAGTCAAATTCACGCCTTTTTTTTGGACTTCCAGCGAGGAGAGGGACAATTTTGCTTTCCTGACCCAGGTGGAGAACCATAGCACGTCGGCCTTCTTTAAGGGACATCCTCCTAGGCACTTAGTCAAATTTACGCCTTTTTTATGGACTTCCAGCGAGGAGAGGGACTAATTTTGCTTTCCGCACCCGGGTGGAGAACCATAGCAGGTCAGCCTTCTTAAAGGGACATCCTCCTAGGCACTTAGTCAAATTTACGCCTTTTTTTTGGACTTCCAGCGAGGAGAGGGACTAATTTTGCTTTCCGTACCCGGGTGGAGAACCATAGCACGTCGGCCTTCTTAAAGGGAAATGCTCCTAGGCACTTAGTCAAATTCACGCCTTTTTTTTGGACTTCCAGCGAGGAGAGGGACAATTTTGCTTTCCTGACCCAGGTGGAGAACCATAGCACGTCGGCCTTCTTAAAGGGAAATGCTCCTAGGCACTTAGTCAAATTCACGCCTTTTTTTTTGGACTTCCAGCGAGGAGAGGGACAATTTTGCTTTCCGTACCCGGGTGGAGAACCATAGCACGTCGGCCTTCTTAAAGGGAAATGCTCCTAGGCACTTAGTCAAATTCACGCCTTTTTTTTGGACTTCCAGCGAGGAGAGGGACAATTTTGCTTTCCGTACCCGGGTGGAGAACCATAGCACGTCGGCCTTCTTAAAGGGACATCCTCCTAGGCACTTAGTCAAATTTACGCCTTTTTTTTGGACTTCCAGCGAGGAGAGGGACTAATTTGGCGTTCCGTACCCAGGTGGAGAACCATAGCACGTCGGCCTTCTTAAGGTGACATCCTCCTAGGCACTTAGTCAAATTTACGCCTTTTTTTTGGACTTCCAGCGAGGAGAGGGACAATTTTGCGTTCCTGACCCAGGTGGAGGACCATAGCACGTCGGCCTTCTTAAAGGGACATCCTCCTAGGCACTTAGTCAAATTTACACCTTTTTTTTGGACTTCCAGCTAGGAGAGGGACTAATTTTGCTTTCCGTACCCGGGTGGAGAACCATAGCAGGTCAGCCTTCTTAAAGGGACATCCTCCTAGGCACTTAGTCAAATTTACGCCTTTTTTTTGGACTTCCAGCGAGGAGAGGGACTAATTTTGCTTTCCGTACCCGGGTGGAGAACCATAGCACGTCGGCCTTCTTAAAGGGAAATGCTCCTAGGCACTTAGTCAAATTCACGCCTTTTTTTTGGACTTCCAGCGAGGAGAGGGACAATTTTGCTTTCCTGACCCAGGTGGAGAACCATAGCACGTCGGCCTTCTTAAAGGGAAATGCTCCTAGGCACTTAGTCAAATTCACGCCTTTTTTTTTGGACTTCCAGCGAGGAGAG
>NW_027316614.1:52500-62500 GCF_033978685.3 Nerophis lumbriciformis | reverse complement strand
GCTGGAAGAGCAGTTTGAAAAAGGACCGGGGTAAAGAGGGGGAAAGCACCATATATGTGTCCGGGAAGGCGCCCCTCGGGCGGACACAGGTGTCTGCATGAGCCCCTGTCGCTCAGATGCTGGAAGATCAGTTTGAAAAAGGACCGGGGTAAAGAGGGGGGAAGCACCATATATGTGTCCGGGAAGGCGCCCCTCGGGCGGACACAGGTGTCTGCATGAGCCCCTGTCGCTCAGATGCTGGAAGATCAGTTTGAAAAAGGACCGGGGTAAAGAGGGGGGAAGCACCATATATGTGTCCGGGAAGGCGCCCCTCGGGCGGACACAGGTGTCTGCATGAGCCCCTGTCGCTCAGATGCTGGAAGATCAGTTTGAAAAAGGACCGGGGTAAAGAGGGGGGAAGCACCATATATGTGTCCGGGAAGGCGCCCCTCGGGCGGACACAGGTGTCTGCATGAGCCCCTGTCGCTCAGATGCTGGAAGATCAGTTTGAAAAAAGAACCAGAGGATAGAGGGGAAAAACACCATATTTGTGTCCGAAAATAGCTCACTTTGACTCGGACGCGTTCCCTGTGATTTCAGCCTGTCAGACATGGTGCACATAGTAACGAGATGGAGGTGTTTTGGTCGACCAGGTAAAAAACGAAAAATCGAGAGAAGGTAAAAAGTAGGTGAAAAATTAAGCCTCTCTCGTTAAGGTACTTAGAAAAAATCCCAAAAAAAAAATGAACTCCCATTGAAATGAATGGGGAAAATTTTTTTTCTCGTTTTTTTTCTAAGTACAACAACGAGAGAAGGTAAAAAATGGTTTTTTTTAGCCTCTCTCGTTAAGGTACTTAGAAAAAAAACCCAGATTTTTTATTTTCTCGTTTTTTTTCTAAGTACAACAACGAGAGAAGGTAAAAACAGGTGCTTTTTAGCCTCTCTCGTTAAGGTACTTGGAAAAAATCCGAGACATGTTTGGTCTTCCCCA
Source organism: Nerophis lumbriciformis (assembly GCF_033978685.3). NCBI lineage: Eukaryota > Metazoa > Chordata > Actinopteri > Syngnathiformes > Syngnathidae > Nerophis > Nerophis lumbriciformis. The sequence goes on along the minus strand of NW_027316614.1, from coordinate 61,530 downwards.
CTGACAGTGCGCCTTTGCTGGGTAAGTTGTGGACGTGCCAGGCACCCCCGGGACACCGGTGGAACGCGGCCGGACTCGTGGTACTCCAACCCGGGCATAATTTTGGATATTTTCCGGTCCTTTTTTTCCCCACTTTCCCAACTTTTCTTCTGAATCACAGTGCGCCTTTGCTGGGTAAGTTGTGGACATGGCAGGCACCCCCGGGACACCGGTGGAACGCGGCCGGACTCGTGGTACTCCAACCCGGGCATAATTTTGGATATTTTCCGGTCCTTTTTTTCCCCACTTTCCCAACTTTTCTTCTGAATCACAGTGCGCCTTTGCTGGGTAAGTTGTGGACATGGCAGGCACCCCCGGGACACCGGTGGAACGCGGCCGGACTCGTGGTACTCCAACCCGGGCATAATTTTGGATCAAATTCGGGACTTTTGCCCACTTTCCCAACTTTTCTTCCCAATCACAGTGCGCCTTTGCTGGGTAAGTTGTGGACATGCCAGGCACCCCCGGGACACCGGTGGAACGCGGCCGGACTCGTGGTACTCCAACCCGGGCATAATTTTGGATCAAATTCGGGACTTTTGCCCACTTTCCCAACTTTTCTTCCCAATCACAGTGCGCCTTTGCTGGGTAAGTTGTGGACATGCCAGGCACCCCCGGGACACCGGTGGAACGCGGCCGGACTCGTGGTACTCCAACCCGGGCATAATTTTGGACCAAATTCGGGACTTTTGCCCACTTTCCCAACTTTTCTTCCCAATCACAGTGCGCCTTTGCTGGGTAAGTTGTGGACATTGTAGGCACCCCGGAACCCTGGTGGAACGCGGCGGGACTTGTGGGACTCGAACCTGGGTGTGACTTTGGACCAAATTCGGGACTTTTGCCCACTTTCCCAACTTTTCTTCCCAATCACAGTGCGCCTTTGCTGGGTGCGTCGTGGACATTGTAGGCACCCCGAGACACTGGTGGAACGCGGCGGGACTTGTGGGACTCGAACCTGGGTGTGATTTTGGACCAAATTCGGGACTTTTGCCCACTTTCCCAACTTTTCTTCCCAATCACAGTGCGCCTTTGCTGGGTGCGTCGTGGACATGTCAGGCACCCCGCAACCCTGGTGGAACGCGGCGGGACTTGTGGGACTCGAACCTGGGTGTGATTTTGGACCAAATTCGGGACTTTTGCCCACTTTCCCAACTTTTCTTCCCAATCACAGTGCGCCTTTGCTGGGTGCGTTGTGGACATTGTAGGCACCCCGGAACCCTGGTGGAACGCGGCGGGACTTGTGGGACTCGAACCTGGGTGTGATTTTGGACCAAATTCGGGACTTTTGCCCACTTTCCCAACTTTTCTTCCCAATCACAGTGCGCCTTTGCTGGGTGCGTCGTGGACATTGTAGGCACCCCGGAACCCTGGTGGAACGCGGCGGGACTTGTGGGACTCGAACCTGGGTGTGATTTTGGACCAAATTCGGGACTTTTGCCCACTTTCCCAACTTTTCTTCCCAATCACAGTGCGCCTTTGCTGGGTGCGTTGTGGACATTGTAGGCACCCCGGAACCCTGGTGGAACGCGGCGGGACTTGTGGGACTCTAATCTGGGTGTGATTTTGGATAAAATTCGGGACTTTTGCCCACTTTCCCAACTTTTCTTCCCAATCACAGTGCGCCTTTGCTGGGTGCGTTGTGGACATTGTAGGCGCCCCGGAACCCTGGTGGAACGCGGCGGGACTTGTGGGACTCGAACCTGGGTGTGATTTTGGACCAAATTCGGGACTTTTGCCCACTTTCCCAACTTTTCTTCCCAATCACAGTGCGCCTTTGCTGGGTGCGTTGTGGACATTGTAGGCACCCCGGAACCCTGGTGGAACGCGGCGGGACTTGTGGGACTCGAACCTGGGTGTGATTTTGGACCAAATTCGGGACTTTTGCCCACTTTCCCAACTTTTCTTCCCAATCACAGTGCGCCTTTGCTGGGTGCGTTGTGGACATTGTAGGCACCCCTAGACACTGGTGGAACGCGGCGGGACTTGTGGGACTCGAACCTGGGTGTGATTTTGGACCAAATTCGGGACTTTTGCCCACTTTCCCAACTTTTCTTCCCAATCACAGTGCGCCTTTGCTGGGTGCGTTGTGGACATTGTAGGCACCCCGAGACACTGGTGGAACGCGGCGGGACTTGTGGGACTCGAACCTGGGTGTGATTTTGGACCAAATTCGGGACTTTTGCCCACTTTCCCAACTTTTCTTCCCAATCACAGTGCGCCTTTGCTGGGTGCGTCGTGGACATTGTAGGCACCCCGGAACCCTGGTGGAACGCGGCGGGACTTGTGGGACTCGAACCTGGGTGTGATTTTGGACCAAATTCGGGACTTTTGCCCACTTTCCCAACTTTTCTTCCCAATCACAGTGCGCCTTTGCTGGGTGCGTTGTGGACATTGTAGGCACCCCGAGACACTGGTGGAACGCGGCGGGACTTGTGGGACTCGAACCTGGGTGTGATTTTGGACCAAATTCGGGACTTTTGCCCACTTTCCCAACTTTTCTTCCCAATCACAGTGCGCCTTTGCTGGGTGCGTTGTGGACATTGTAGGCACCCCGAGACACTGGTGGAACGCGGCGGGACTTGTGGGACTCGAACCTGGGTGTGATTTTGGACCAAATTCGGGACTTTTGCCCACTTTTCTTCCCAATCACAGTGCGCCTTTGCTGGGTAAGTTGTGGACATGCCAGGCACCCCCGAGACACTGGTGGAACGCGGCGGGACTTGTGGGACTCGAACCTGGGTGTGATTTTGGACCAAATTCGGGACTTTTGCCCACTTTTCTTCCCAATCACAGTGCGCCTTTGCTGGGTGCGTTGTGGACATTGTAGGCACCCCGAGACACTGGTGGAACGCGGCGGGACTTGTGGGACTCGAACCTGGGTGTGATTTTGGACCAAATTCGGGACTTTTGCCCACTTTCCCAACTTTTCTTCCCAATCACAGTGCGCCTTTGCTGGGTAAGTTGTGGACATTGTAGGCACCCCGGAACCCTGGTGGAACGCGGCGGGACTTGTGGGACTCGAACCTGGGTGTGATTTTGGACCAAATTCGGGACTTTTGCCCACTTTCCCAACTTTTCTTCCCAATCACAGTGCACCTTTGCTGGGTGCGTTGTGGACATTGTAGGCACCCCGGAACCCTGGTGGAACGCGGCGGGACTTGTGGGACTCTAACCTGGGTGTGATTTTGGATCAAATTCGGGACTTTTGCCCACTTTCCCAACTTTTCTTGCCCACTCACAGTGCGCCTTTGCTGGGTGCGTTGTGGACATGTCAGGCACACTGGTGGAACGCGGCGGGACTTGTGGGACTCGAACCTGGGTGTGATTTTTGATCATTTCGTGGACTTTTGCTATGCATGCCTTCTCCCCGCTAGTTTGATGTGTGCTGCTGCAAAAGTTCCAAGAGGGCGTTTTTGCCCCCCTCCAAACTCCCTCTCTTTGTTTATAGTGCATATTTTCTGCTGGATCTACTCTCTATTTACTCCAAGGAAAAAAACTAGCCGGTCGCGGCAAATTTTTACAATCGGTCGCCAAACTACGGCACGAGGGCCGAACGCGGTACGCCGGCGTCCAAGATACGGCCCGGGGATTTTTTTGATTTTTTGGGCTTTTTTTGATTTTTTTGGACATGTTGGGCATCCCAGGACTCGGGTGCGACTGCAGGACGTGTGGGGCTCTAACCTGGGTGTGGTTTTTGGTCATTTTCCGGACTTTTGCCCACTTTTCCAACTTTTCTTCCCAATCACAGTGCGCCTTTGCTGGGTGCGTCGTGGACATGTCAGGCACCCCGGAACCCTGGTGGAACGCGGCGGGACTTGTGGGACTCAAACCTGGGTGTGATTTTGGATCAAATTCGGGACTTTTGCCCACTTTCCCAACTTTTCTTCCCAATCACAGTGCACCTTTGCTGGGTAAGTTGTGGACATTGTAGGCACCCCGGAACACTGGTGGAACGCGGCGGGACTTGTGGGACTCGAACCTGGGTATAATATTGGATCAAATTCGGGACTTTTGCCCACTTTTCCAACTTTTCTTCCCCACTCACAGTGCGCCTTTGCTGGGTGCGTTTTGGGCATGTGGGGGGCACCTCGGACTCGGGTGGGACGCGGCGGGACTTGTGGCACTCGTACCTGTGTGTGATTTTTGATCATTTTGTGGACTTTTCCCCAGACACTCTCCACTTGTCTACCCCACTTCCCCTGTGACTTTGCTGGGGGGGCGTTTCCCCGCTGTCCTTTGTAGTGTAAGGGTTACTTTTCTTTTTTTTCTGTCTGAAAATAGGGCCCCAAAAGGCCTCACACTCCCCGGGAAGACCTGATGGACGCCTCGGCGTCACTGAAACAGGCCAATCTGTCTGAAAATATGGCCCACAAAAGGCCTCTCATTCCCCGGGAAGACCTGATGGACGCCCCGGCGTCACCGAAATAAGCCAAACTGTCTGAAAATAGGGGCTCCAAGGGTTCCCCACTCTTTCTGGCCCACAAAAGGCCTCTCATTCCCCGGGAACACCTGTAGGACTCCCCGGCGTCAAGGAAATCCGCCAAACTGTCTGAAAATAGGGCCCCAAAAGAACTGGAAATGATGCCTTTAATTTGGGGGGTGATGTCTTTAATTTGGGGGGTGCATTGGAGGCGGGAGTCCACTGGAGGGCTACACACCGTCTGAATATAGGGCCCCAAAAGGCCTGGAATTAATGTCTTTAATTTGGGGGGTGCATTTGCAGCGGGAGTCCACCGGAGGGCTCCATTTCCCCACTCTTTTGTTGACATATGGCCACAAAAGGCCTCTCATTCCCCGGGAAGACCTGATGGACGCCCCGGCGTCACCGAAATAAGCCAAACTGTCTGAAAATAGGGGCTCCAAGGGTCCCCCACTCTTTCTGGCCCACAAAAGGCCTCTCATTCCCCGGGAACACCAAAAGAACTGGAAATAATGTGTTTAATTCAGGGTGCATTTGCAGCGAGTGTCCACCAGAGGGCTCCAATTCCCCAGCTATAGTCCTGGTACTCTAAAATGATGGCACTTAGTCAAATTTCCGCCTTTTTTTGATGACTTCCAACTAGGAGAGGGACTAATTTTGAGTTCCGGACCCGGGTGGAGAACCATAGCAGGTCGGCCTTCTTAAAGGGAAATGCTCCTAGGCACTTAGTCAAATTTACGCCTTTTTTTTGGACTTCCAGCGAGGAGAGGGACTAATTTTGCTTTCCGTACCCGGGTGGAGAACCATAGCACGTCGGCCTTCTTAAAGGGAAATGCTCCTAGGCACTTAGTCAAATTCACGCCTTTTTTTTGGACTTCCAGCGAGGAGAGGGACAATTTTGCTTTCCTGACCCAGGTGGAGAACCATAGCACGTCGGCCTTCTTAAAGGGAAATGCTCCTAGGCACTTAGTCAAATTCACGCCTTTTTTTTGGACTTCCAGCGAGGAGAGGGACAATTTGGCGTTCCTGACCCAGGTGGAGAACCATAGCAGGTCGGCCTTCTTAAAGGGAAATGCTCCTAGACACTTAGTCAAATTTACACCTTTTTTTTTTGGACTTCCAGCGAGGAGAGGGACAATTTTGCTTTCCTGACCCAGGTGGAGAACCATAGCACGTCGGCCTTCTTAAAGGGACATCCTCCTAGGCACTTAGTCAAATTCACGCCTTTTTTTTGGACTTCCAGCGAGGAGAGGGACTAATTTTGCTTTCCGTACCCGGGTGGAGAACCATAGCAGGTCAGCCTTCTTAAAGGGACATCCTCCTAGGCACTTAGTCAAATTTACTCCTTTTTTTTGGACTTCCAGCGAGGAGAGGGACTAATTTTGCTTTCCGTACCCGGGTGGAGAACCATAGCACGTCGGCCTTCTTAAAGGGACATCCTCCTAGGCACTTAGTCAAATTTCCGCCTTTTTTTTGGACTTCCAGCTAGGAGAGGGACTAATTTTGCGTTCCAGACCCAGGTGGAGAACCATAGCAGGTCGGCCTTCTTAAAGGGACATCCTCCTAGGCACTTAGTCAAATTCACGCCTTTTTTTTTGGACTTCCAGCGAGGAGAGGGACTAATTTGGCGTTCCCTACCCAGGTAGAGAACCAAGGCACGTCGGCCTTCTTAAGGGGACATCCTCCTAGGCACTTAGTCAAATTTACGCCTTTTTTTTGGACTTCCAGCGAGGAGAGGGACTAATTTTGCTTTCCGTACCCGGGTGGAGAACCATAGCAGGTCAGCCTTCTTAAAGGGACATCCTCCTAGGCACTTAGTCAAATTCACGCCTTTTTTTTGGACTTCCAGCGAGGAGAGGGACAATTTTGCTTTCCTGACCCAGGTGGAGAACCATAGCAGGTCGGCCTTCTTAAAGGGACATGCCCCTAGACACTTAGTCAAATTTACGCCTGAAAATAGGGCCCCAAAAGAACTGGAAATAATGTCTTTAATTCAGGGTGCATTTGCAGCGAGTGTCCACCAGAGGGCTCCAATTCCCCCACTTATAGTCCTGGTACTCTAAAATGATGGCACTTAGTCAAATTTCCGCCTTTTTTTGATGACTTCCAACTAGGAGAGGGACTAATTTTGAGTTCCGGACCCGGGTGGAGAACCATAGCACGTCGGCCTTCTTAAAGGGACATCCTCCTAGGCACTTAGTCAAATTTCCGCCTTTTTTTTGGACTTCCAGCGAGGAGAGGGACTAATTTGGCGTTCCAGACCCAGGTGGAGAACCATAGCACGTCGGCCTTCTTTAAGGGACATCCTCCTAGGCACTTAGTCAAATTTACGCCTTTTTTATGGACTTCCAGCGAGGAGAGGGACTAATTTTGCTTTCCGCACCCGGGTGGAGAACCATAGCAGGTCAGCCTTCTTAAAGGGACATCCTCCTAGGCACTTAGTCAAATTTACGCCTTTTTTTTGGACTTCCAGCGAGGAGAGGGACTAATTTTGCTTTCCGTACCCGGATGGAGAACCATAGCACGTCGGCCTTCTTAAAGGGAAATGCTCCTAGGCACTTAGTCAAATTCACGCCTTTTTTTTGGACTTCCAGCGAGGAGAGGGACAATTTTGCTTTCCTGACCCAGGTGGAGAACCATAGCACGTCGGCCTTCTTTAAGGGACATCCTCCTAGGCACTTAGTCAAATTTACGCCTTTTTTTTGGACTTCCAGCGAGGAGAGGGACTAATTTTGCTTTCCGTACCCGGGTGGAGAACCATAGCACGTCGGCCTTCTTAAAGGGAAATGCTCCTAGGCACTTAGTCAAATTCACGCCTTTTTTTTGGACTTCCAGCGAGGAGAGGGACAATTTTGCTTTCCTGACCCAGGTGGAGAACCATAGCACGTCGGCCTTCTTAAAGGGAAATGCTCCTAGGCACTTAGTCAAATTCACGCCTTTTTTTTGGACTTCCAGCGAGGAGAGGGACAATTTTGCTTTCCGTACCCGGGTGGAGAACCATAGCACGTCGGCCTTCTTAAAGGGAAATGCTCCTAGACACTTAGTCAAATTTACCAAACTTTTCTATAGAGCCCTGGTACTCTAAAATGATGACACATAGACAAAAAACCAAACTTTTCTATAGAGGCCTGGTACTCTAAAATGATGACACATAGACAAAAAACCAAACTTTTCTATAGAGGCCTGGTACTCTAAAATAATGACACTTAGTCAAATTTCCGCCTTTTTTTGACTACTTCCAGCTAGGAGAGGGACTAATTTGGCGTTCCGTACCCAGGTGGAGAACCATAGCACGTCGGCCTTCTTAAAGGGACATCCTCCTAGACACTTAGTCAAATTCACGCCTTTTTTTTTGGACTTCCAGCTAGGAGAGGGACTAATTTGGCGTTCTGTACCCAGGTGGAGAACCAAGGGACGTCGGCCTTCTTAAAGGGACATCCTCCTAGACACTTAGTCAAATTCACGCCTTTTTTTTTGGACTTCCAGCTAGGAGAGGGACTAATTTGGCGTTCTGTACCCAGGTGGAGAACCAAGGGACGTCGGCCTTCTTAAAGGGACATCCTCCTAGGCACTTAGTCAAATTCACGCCTTTTTTTTGGACTTCCAGCGAGGAGAGGGACAATTTTGCTTTCCTGACCCAGGTGGAGAACCATAGCACGTCGGCCTTCTTAAAGGGAAATGCTCCTAGGCACTTAGTCAAATTCACGCCTTTTTTTTGGACTTCCAGCGAGGAGAGGGACAATTTTGCTTTCCGTACCCGGGTGGAGAACCATAGCACGTCGGCCTTCTTAAAGGGAAATGCTCCTAGACACTTAGTCAAATTTACCAAACTTTTCTATAGAGCCCTGGTACTCTAAAATGATGACACATAGACAAAAAACCAAACTTTTCTATAGAGGCCTGGTACTCTAAAATGATGACACATAGACAAAAAACCAAACTTTTCTATAGAGGCCTGGTACTCTAAAATAATGACACTTAGTCAAATTTCCGCCTTTTTTTGACTACTTCCAGCTAGGAGAGGGACTAATTTGGCGTTCCGTACCCAGGTGGAGAACCATAGCACGTCGGCCTTCTTAAAGGGACATCCTCCTAGACACTTAGTCAAATTCACGCCTTTTTTTTTGGACTTCCAGCTAGGAGAGGGACTAATTTGGCGTTCTGTACCCAGGTGGAGAACCAAGGGACGTCGGCCTTCTTAAAGGGACATCCTCCTAGACACTTAGTCAAATTCACGCCTTTTTTTTTGGACTTCCAGCTAGGAGAGGGACTAATTTGGCGTTCTGTACCCAGGTGGAGAACCAAGGGACGTCGGCCTTCTTAAAGGGACATCCTCCTAGGCACTTAGTCAAATTCACGCCTTTTTTTTGGACTTCCAGCGAGGAGAGGGACAATTTTGCTTTCCTGACCCAGGTGGAGAACCATAGCACGTCGGCCTTCTTAAAGGGAAATGCTCCTAGGCACTTAGTCAAATTCACGCCTTTTTTTTGGACTTCCAGCGAGGAGAGGGACAATTTTGCTTTCCGTACCCGGGTGGAGAACCATAGCACGTCGGCCTTCTTAAAGGGAAA
>NW_027316614.1:30000-40000 GCF_033978685.3 Nerophis lumbriciformis | reverse complement strand
GAGGTGTTTTGGTCGACCAGGTAAAAAACGAAAAATCGAGAGAAGGTAAAAAGTAGGTGAAAAATTAAGCCTCTCTCGTTAAGGTACTTAGAAAAAATCCCAAAAAAAAAATGAACTCCCATTGAAATGAATGGGGAAAAATTTTTTTCTCGTTTTTTTTCTAAGTACAACAACGAGAGAAGGTAAAAAATGGTTTTTTTTAGCCTCTCTCGTTAAGGTACTTAGAAAAAAACCCAGATTTTTTATTTTCTCGTTTTTTTTCTAAGTACAACAACGAGAGAAGGTAAAAACAGGTGCTTTTTAGCCTCTCTCGTTAAGGTACTTGGAAAAAATCCGAGACATGTTTGGTCTTCCCCACTGACAGTGCGCCTTTGCTGGGTAAGTTGTGGACGTGCCAGGCACCCCCGGGACACCGGTGGAACGCGGCCGGACTCGTGGTACTCCAACCCGGGCATAATTTTGGATATTTTCCGGTCCTTTTTTTCCCCACTTTCCCAACTTTTCTTCTGAATCACAGTGCGCCTTTGCTGGGTAAGTTGTGGACATGGCAGGCACCCCCGGGACACCGGTGGAACGCGGCCGGACTCGTGGTACTCCAACCCGGGCATAATTTTGGATCAAATTCGGGACTTTTGCCCACTTTCCCAACTTTTCTTCCCAATCACAGTGCGCCTTTGCTGGGTAAGTTGTGGACATGGCAGGCACCCCCGGGACACCGGTGGAACGCGGCCGGACTCGTGGTACTCCAACCCGGGCATAATTTTGGATCAAATTCGGGACTTTTGCCCACTTTCCCAACTTTTCTTCCCAATCACAGTGCGCCTTTGCTGGGTAAGTTGTGGACATGCCAGGCACCCCCGGGACACCGGTGGAACGCGGCCGGACTCGTGGTACTCCAACCCGGGCATAATTTTGGATCAAATTCGGGACTTTTGCCCACTTTCCCAACTTTTCTTCCCAATCACAGTGCGCCTTTGCTGGGTAAGTTGTGGACATGCCAGGCACCCCCGGGACACCGGTGGAACGCGGCCGGACTCGTGGTACTCCAACCCGGGCATAATTTTGGATCAAATTCGGGACTTTTGCCCACTTTCCCAACTTTTCTTCCCAATCACAGTGCGCCTTTGCTGGGTAAGTTGTGGACATTGTAGGCACCCCCGAGACACTGGTGGAACGCGGCGGGACTTGTGGGACTCGAACCTGGGTGTGATTTTGGACCAAATTCGGGACTTTTGCCCACTTTCCCAACTTTTCTTCCCAATCACAGTGCGCCTTTGCTGGGTGCGTCGTGGACATTGTAGGCACCCCGGAACCCTGGTGGAACGCGGCGGGACTTGTGGGACTCGAACCTGGGTGTGATTTTGGACCAAATTCGGGACTTTTGCCCACTTTCCCAACTTTTCTTCCCAATCACAGTGCGCCTTTGCTGGGTGCGTCGTGGACATTGTAGGCACCCCGGAACCCTGGTGGAACGCGGCGGGACTTGTGGGACTCGAACCTGGGTGTGATTTTGGACCAAATTCGGGACTTTTGCCCACTTTCCCAACTTTTCTTCCCAATCACAGTGCGCCTTTGCTGGGTGCGTCGTGGACATTGTAGGCACCCCGGAACCCTGGTGGAACGCGGCGGGACTTGTGGGACTCGAACCTGGGTGTGATTTTGGACCAAATTCGGGACTTTTGCCCACTTTCCCAACTTTTCTTCCCAATCACAGTGCGCCTTTGCTGGGTGCGTCGTGGACATTGTAGGCACCCCGGAACCCTGGTGGAACGCGGCGGGACTTGTGGGACTCGAACCTGGGTGTGATTTTGGACCAAATTCGGGACTTTTGCCCACTTTCCCAACTTTTCTTCCCAATCACAGTGCGCCTTTGCTGGGTGCGTCGTGGACATTGTAGGCACCCCGGAACCCTGGTGGAACGCGGCGGGACTTGTGGGACTCGAACCTGGGTGTGATTTTGGACCAAATTCGGGACTTTTGCCCACTTTCCCAACTTTTCTTCCCAATCACAGTGCGCCTTTGCTGGGTGCGTCGTGGACATTGTAGGCACCCCGGAACCCTGGTGGAACGCGGCGGGACTTGTGGGACTCGAACCTGGGTGTGATTTTGGACCAAATTCGGGACTTTTGCCCACTTTCCCAACTTTTCTTCCCAATCACAGTGCGCCTTTGCTGGGTAAGTTGTGGACATTGTAGGCACCCCCGAGACACTGGTGGAACGCGGCGGGACTTGTGGGACTCGAACCTGGGTGTGATTTTGGACCAAATTCGGGACTTTTGCCCACTTTCCCAACTTTTCTTCCCAATCACAGTGCGCCTTTGCTGGGTGCGTTGTGGACATTGTAGGCACCCCGGAACCCTGGTGGAACGCGGCGGGACTTGTGGGACTCTAATCTGGGTGTGATTTTGGATAAAATTCGGGACTTTTGCCCACTTTCCCAACTTTTCTTCCCAATCACAGTGCACCTTTGCTGGGTGCGTTGTGGACATTGTAGGCGCCCCGGAACCCTGGTGGAACGCGGCGGGACTTGTGGGACTCGAACCTGGGTGTGATTTTGGACCAAATTCGGGACTTTTGCCCACTTTCCCAACTTTTCTTCCCAATCACAGTGCGCCTTTGCTGGGTGCGTCGTGGACATTGTAGGCACCCCGGAACCCTGGTGGAACGCGGCGGGACTTGTGGGACTCGAACCTGGGTGTGATTTTGGACCAAATTCGGGACTTTTGCCCACTTTCCCAACTTTTCTTCCCAATCACAGTGCGCCTTTGCTGGGTGCGTTGTGGACATTGTAGGCACCCCGGAACCCTGGTGGAACGCGGCGGGACTTGTGGGACTCGAACCTGGGTGTGATTTTGGACCAAATTCGGGACTTTTGCCCACTTTCCCAACTTTTCTTCCCAATCACAGTGCGCCTTTGCTGGGTGCGTTGTGGACATTGTAGGCACCCCGGAACCCTGGTGGAACGCGGCGGGACTTGTGGGACTCGAACCTGGGTGTGATTTTGGACCAAATTCGGGACTTTTGCCCACTTTCCCAACTTTTCTTCCCAATCACAGTGCGCCTTTGCTGGGTGCGTTGTGGACATTGTAGGCACCCCGGAACCCTGGTGGAACGCGGCGGGACTTGTGGGACTCGAACCTGGGTGTGATTTTGGCTCAAATTCGGGACTTTTGCCCACTTTCCCAACTTTTCTTCCCAATCACAGTGCGCCTTTGCTGGGTAAGTTGTGGACATTGTAGGCACCCCGAGACACTGGTGGAACGCGGCGGGACTTGTGGGACTCGAACCTGGGTGTGATGCCTTTGCTGGGTGCGTTGTGGACATTGTAGGCACCCCGGAACCCTGGTGGAACGCGGCGGGACTTGTGGGACTCGAACCTGGGTGTGATTTTGGACCAAATGCGGGACTTTTGCCCACTTTCCCAACTTTTCTTCCCAATCACAGTGCACCTTTGCTGGGTAAGTTGTGGACATTGTAGGCACCCCGAGACACTGGTGGAACGCGGCGGGACTTGTGGGACTCGAACCTGGGTGTGATTTTGGATCATTTCGTGGCCTTTTGCTATGCATGCCTTCTCCCCGCTAGTTTGATGTGTGCTGCTGCAAAAGTTCCAAGAGGGCGTTTTTGCCCCCCTCCAAACCCCTTCTCTTTGTTTATAGTGCATATTTTCTGCTGGATCTACTCTCTATTTACTCCAAGGAAAAAAACTAGCCGGTCGCGGCAAATTTTTACAATCGGTCGCCAAACTACGGCACGAGGGCCGAACGCGGTACGCCGGCGTCCAAGATACGGCCCGGGGATTTTTTTGATTTTTTGGGCTTTTTTTGATTTTTTTGGACATGTTGGGCATCCCAGGACTCGGGTGCGACTGCAGGACGTGTGGGGCTCTAACCTGGGTGTGGTTTTTGGTCATTTTTCCGGACTTTTGCCCACTTTTCCAACTTTTCTTCCCCACTCACAGTGCGCCTTTGCTGGGTGCGTTTTGGGCATGTGGGGGGCACCTCGGACTCGGGTGGGACGCGGCGGGACTTGTGGCACTCGTACCTGGGTGTGATTTTTGATCATTTTGTGGACTTTTCCCCAGACACTCTCCACTTGTCTACCCCACTTCCCCTGTGACTTTGCTGGGGGGGCGTTTCCCCGCTGTCCTTTGTAGTGTAAGGGTTACTTTTCTTTTTTTTCCTGTCTGAAAATAGGGCCCCAAAAGGCCTCACACTCCCCGGGAAGACCTGATGGACGCCTCGGCGTCACTGAAACAGGCCAATCTGTCTGAAAATATGGCCCACGAAAGGCCTCACATTCCCCGGGAAGACCTGACGGACGCCCCGGCGTCACCGAAATACGGCAAACTGTCTGAAAATAGGGGCTCCAAGTGTTCCCCACTATTTCTGGCCCACAAAAGGCCTCTCATTCCCCGGGAACACCTGTAGGACTCCCCGGCGTCAAGGAAATACGCCAAACCGTCTGAAAATAGGGGCCCAAAAGAACTGGAAATAATGTGTTTAATTTGGGGGGTGATGTCTATAATTATGGGGGTGCATTGGAGGCGGGAGTCCACTGGAGGGCTCCACACCGTCTGAATATAGGGCCCCAAAAGGCCTGGAATTAATGTATTTAATTTGGGGGGTGCATTTGCAGCGGGAGTCCACCGGAGGGCTCCATTTCCCCACTCTTTTGTTGACATATGGCCACAAAAGGCCTCTCATTCCCCGGGAAGACCTGATGGACGCCCCGGCGTCACCGAAATAAGCCAAACTGTCTGAAAATAGGGGCTCCAAGGGTTCCCCACTCTTTCTGGCCCACAAAAGGCCTCTCATTCCCCGGGAACACCTGTAGGACTCCCCGGCGTCAAGGAAATACGCCAAACCGTCTGAAAATAGGGGCCCAAAAGAACTGGAAATAATGTGTTTAATTTGGGGGGTGATGTCTATAATTATGGGGGTGCATTGGAGGCGGGAGTCCACTGGAGGGCTCCACACCGTCTGAATATAGGGCCCCAAAAGGCCTGGAATTAATGTCTTTAATTTGGGGGGTGCATTTGCAGCGGGAGTCCACCGGAGGGCTCCATTTCCCCACTCTTTTGTTGACATATGGCCACAAAAGGCCTCTCATTCCCCGGGAAGACCTGATGGACGCCCCGGCGTCACCGAAATAAGCCAAACTGTCTGAAAATAGGGGCTCCAAGGGTTCCCCACTCTTTCTGGCCCACAAAAGGCCTCTCATTCCCCGGGAACACCTGTAGGACTCCCCGGCGTCAAGGAAATACGCCAAACCGTCTGAAAATAGGGGCCCAAAAGAACTGGAAATAATGTGTTTAATTTGGGGGGTGATGTCTATAATTATGGGGGTGCATTGGAGGCGGGAGTCCACTGGAGGGCTCCACACCGTCTGAATATAGGGCCCCAAAAGGCCTGGAATTAATGTATTTAATTTGGGGGGTGCATTTGCAGCGGGAGTCCACCGGAGGGCTCCATTTCCCCACTCTTTTGTTGACATATGGCCACAAAAGGCCTCTCATTCCCCGGGAAGACCTGATGGACGCCCCGGCGTCACCGAAATAAGCCAAACTGTCTGAAAATAGGGGCTCCAAGGGTTCCCCACTCTTTCTGGCCCACAAAAGGCCTCTCATTCCCCGGGAACACCTGTAGGACTCCCCGGCGTCAAGGAAATACGCCAAACCGTCTGAAAATAGGGGCCCAAAAGAACTGGAAATAATGTGTTTAATTTGGGGGGTGATGTCTATAATTATGGGGGTGCATTGGAGGCGGGAGTCCACTGGAGGGCTCCACACCGTCTGAATATAGGGCCCCAAAAGGCCTGGAATTAATGTATTTAATTTGGGGGGTGCATTTGCAGCGGGAGTCCACCGGAGGGCTCCATTTCCCCACTCTTTTGTTGACATATGGCCACAAAAGGCCTCTCATTCCCCGGGAAGACCTGATGGACGCCCCGGCGTCACCGAAATAAGCCAAACTGTCTGAAAATAGGGGCTCCAAGGGTTCCCCACTCTTTCTGGCCCACAAAAGGCCTCTCATTCCCCGGGAACACCTGTAGGACTCCCCGGCGTCAAGGAAATCCGCCAAACTGTCTGAAAATAGGGCCCCAAAAGAACTGGAAATGATGCCTTTAATTTGGGGGGTGATGTCTTTAATTTGGGGGGTGCATTGGAGGCGGGAGTCCACTGGAGGGCTACACACCGTCTGAATATAGGGCCCCAAAAGGCCTGGAATTAATGTATTTAATTTGGGGGGTGCATTTGCAGCGGGAGTCCACCGGAGGGCTCCATTTCCCCACTCTTTTGTTGACATATGGCCACAAAAGGCCTCTCATTCCCCGGGAAGACCTGATGGACGCCCCGGCGTCACCGAAATAAGCCAAACTGTCTGAAAATAGGGGCTCCAAGGGTCCCCCACTCTTTCTGGCCCACAAAAGGCCTCTCATTCCCCGGGAACACCAAAAGAACTGGAAATAATGTGTTTAATTCAGGGTGCATTTGCAGCGAGTGTCCAGCAGAGGGCTCCAATTCCCCAGCTATAGTCCTGGTACTCTAAAATGATGGCACTTAGTCAAATTTCCGCCTTTTTTTGATGACTTCCAACTAGGAGAGGGACTAATTTTGAGTTCCGGACCCGGGTGGAGAACCATAGCAGGTCGGCCTTCTTAAAGGGAAATGCTCCTAGGCACTTAGTCAAATTTACGCCTTTTTTTTGGACTTCCAGCGAGGAGAGGGACTAATTTTGCTTTCCGTACCCGGGTGGAGAACCATAGCAGGTCAGCCTTCTTAAAGGGACATCCTCCTAGGCACTTAGTCAAATTTCCGCCTTTTTTTTGGACTTCCAGCGAGGAGAGGGACTAATTTTGCTTTCCGCACCCGGGTGGAGAACCATAGCAGGTCAGCCTTCTTAAAGGGACATCCTCCTAGGCACTTAGTCAAATTTACGCCTTTTTTTTGGACTTCCAGCGAGGAGAGGGACTAATTTTGCTTTCCGTACCCGGGTGGAGAACCATAGCACGTCGGCCTTCTTAAAGGGAAATGCTCCTAGGCACTTAGTCAAATTCACGCCTTTTTTTTGGACTTCCAGCGAGGAGAGGGACAATTTGGCGTTCCTGACCCAGGTGGAGAACCATAGCAGGTCGGCCTTCTTAAAGGGAAATGCTCCTAGACACTTAGTCAAATTTACACCTTTTTTTTTTGGACTTCCAGCGAGGAGAGGGACAATTTTGCTTTCCTGACCCAGGTGGAGAACCATAGCACGTCGGCCTTCTTAAAGGGACATCCTCCTAGGCACTTAGTCAAATTCACGCCTTTTTTTTGGACTTCCAGCGAGGAGAGGGACAATTTGGCGTTCCTGACCCAGGTGGAGAACCATAGCAGGTCGGCCTTCTTAAAGGGACATGCTCCTAGACACTTAGTCAAATTCACGCCTTTTTTTTTGGACTTCCAGCTAGGAGAGGGACTAATTTGGCGTTCCGTACCCAGGTGGAGAACCATAGCAGGTCGGCCTTCTTAAAGGGAAATGCTCCTAGACACTTAGTCAAATTTACCAAACTTTTCTATAGAGCCCTGGTACTCTAAAATGATGACACATAGACAAAAAACCAAACTTTTCTATAGAGGCCTGGTACTCTAAAATAATGACACTTAGTCAAATTTCCGCCTTTTTTTGACTACTTCCAGCTAGGAGAGGGACTAATTTGGCGTTCCGTACCCAGGTGGAGAACCAAGGGACGTCGGCCTTCTTAAAGGGACATCCTCCTAGACACTTAGTCAAATTCACGCCTTTTTTTTTGGACTTCCAGCTAGGAGAGGGACTAATTTGGCGTTCCGTACCCAGGTGGAGAACCATAGCACGTCGGCCTTCTTAAAGGGAAATGCTCCTAGGCACTTAGTCAAATTCACGCCTTTTTTTTGGACTTCCAGCGAGGAGAGGGACAATTTTGCTTTCCTGACCCAGGTGGAGAACCATAGCACGTCGGCCTTCTTAAAGGGACATCCTCCTAGGCACTTAGTCAAATTCACGCCTTTTTTTTGGACTTCCAGCGAGGAGAGGGACAATTTTGCTTTCCTGACCCAGGTGGAGAACCATAGCACGTCGGCCTTCTTAAAGGGAAATGCTCCTAGGCACTTAGTCAAATTCACGCCTTTTTTTTGGACTTCCAGCGAGGAGAGGGACTAATTTGGCGTTCCAGACCCAGGTGGAGAACCATAGCACGTCGGCCTTCTTAAAGGGACATCCTCCTAGGCACTTAGTCAAATTTACGCCTTTTTTTTGGACTTCCAGCGAGGATAGGGACAATTTTGCGTTCCTGACCCAGGTGGAGGACCATAGCACGTCGGCCTTCTTAAAGGGACATCCTCCTAGGCACTTAGTCAAATTTCCGCCTTTTTTTTGGACTTCCAGCGAGGAGAGGGACTAATTTGGCGTTCCGTACCCAGGTGGAGAACCATAGCACGTCGGCCTTCTTAAAGGGACATCCTCCTAGGCACTTAGTCAAATTCACGCCTTTTTTTTGGACTTCCAGCTAGGAGAGGGACTAATTTGGCGTTCCAGACCCAGGTGGAGAACCATAGCACGTCGGCCTTCTTTAAGGGACATCCTCCTAGGCACTTAGTCAAATTTACGCCTTTTTTTTGGACTTCCAGCGAGGAGAGGGACAATTTTGCTTTCCTGACCCAGGTGGAGAACCATAGCACGTCGGCCTTCTTAAAGGGACATCCTCCTAGGCACTTAGTCAAATTTACGCCTTTTTTTTGGACTTCCAGCGAGGAGAGGGACTAATTTGGCGTTCCAGACCCAGGTGGAGAACCATAGCACGTCGGCCTTCTTAAAGGGAAATGCTCCTAGGCACTTAGTCAAATTCACGCCTTTTTTTTGGACTTCCAGCGAGGAGAGGGACAATTTTGCTTTCCTGACCCAGGTGGAGAACCATAGCACGTCGGCCTTCTTAAAGGGACATCCTCCTAGGCACTTAGTCAAATTTACGCCTTTTTTTTGGACTTCCAGCGAGGAGAGGGACAATTTTGCTTTCCTGACCCAGGTGGAGAACCATAGCACGTCGGCCTTCTTAAAGGGAAATGCTCCTAGGCACTTAGTCAAATTCACGCCTTTTTTTTGGACTTCCAGCGAGGAGAGGGACAATTTTGCTTTCCTGACCCAGGTGGAGAACCATAGCACGTCGGCCTTCTTAAAGGGAAATGCTCCTAGGCACTTAGTCAAATTCACGCCTTTTTTTTTGGACTTCCAGCTAGGAGAGGGACTAATTTGGCGTTCCAGACCCAGGTGGAGAACCATAGCACGTCGGCCTTCTTAAAGGGAAATGCTCCTAGACACTTAGTCAAATTTACCAAACTTTTCTATAGAGCCCTGGTACTCTAAAATGATGACACATAGACAAAAAACCAAACTTTTCTATAGAGGCCTGGTACTCTAAAATGATGACACATAGACAAAAAACCAAACTTTTCTATAGAGGCCTGGTACTCTAAAATAATGACACTTAGTCAAATTTCCGCCTTTTTTTGACTACTTCCAGCTAGGAGAGGGACTAATTTGGCGTTCCGTACCCAGGTGGAGAACCATAGCACGTCGGCCTTCTTAAAGGGAAATGCTCCTAGACACTTAGTCAAATTCACGCCTTTTTTTTGGACTTCCAGCTAGGAGAGGGACTAATTTGGCGTTCCGTACCCAGGTGGAGAACCATAGCACGTCGGCCTTCTTAAAGGGAAATGCTCCTAGACACTTAGTCAAATTCACGCCTTTTTTTTGGACTTCCAGCTAGGAGAGGGACTAATTTGGCGTTCCAGACCCAGGTGGAGAACCATAGCAGGTCGGCCTTCTTAAAGGGACATGCCCCTAGACACTTAGTCAAATTTACGCCTGAAAATAGGGCCCCAAAAGAACTGGAAATAATGTCTTTAATTCAGGGTGCATTTGCAGCGAGTGTCCACCAGAGGGCTCCAATTCCCCCACTATAGTCCTGGTACTCTAAAATGATCTAA
>NW_027316614.1:5000-17500 GCF_033978685.3 Nerophis lumbriciformis | reverse complement strand
GCCCCTGTCGCTCAAGCCCTGGAAGTCCTAAGTACCTGGGTGGAATCAGTTCCAGGATTTCATTCATGCGGGAAAAGTTGAAAATGTGTCCGAGATAGCGCCCCTTAGGCGGACACAGGTGTCTGCATGAGCCCCTGTCGCTCAGAAGCTGGAAGATCAGTTTGAAAAAGGACCGGGGTAAAGAGGGGGAAAGCACCATATATGTGTCCGGGAAGGCGCCCCTCGGGCGGACACAGGTGTCTGCATGAGCCCCTGTCGCTCAGATGCTGGAAGATCAGTTTGAAAAAGGACCGGGGTAAAGAGGGGGGAAGCACCATATATGTGTCCGGGAAGGCGCCCCTCGGGCGGACACAGGTGTCTGCATGAGCCCCTGTCGCTCAGATGCTGGAAGATCAGTTTGAAAAAAGAACCAGAGGATAGAGGGGAAAAACACCATATTTGTGTCCGAAAATAGCTCACTTTGACTCGGACGCGTTCCCTGTGATTTCAGCCTGTCAGACATGGTGCACATAGTAACGAGATGGAGGTGTTTTGGTCGACCAGGTAAAAAACGAAAAATCGAGAGAAGGTAAAAAGTAGGTGAAAAATTAAGCCTCTCTCGTTAAGGTACTTAGAAAAAATCCCAAAAAAAAAATGAACTCCCATTGAAATGAATGGGGAAAAATTTTTTTCTCGTTTTTTTTCTAAGTACAACAACGAGAGAAGGTAAAAAATGGTTTTTTTTAGCCTCTCTCGTTAAGGTACTTAGAAAAAAACCCAGATTTTTTATTTTCTCGTTTTTTTTCTAAGTACAACAACGAGAGAAGGTAAAAACAGGTGCTTTTTAGCCTCTCTCGTTAAGGTACTTGGAAAAAATCCGAGACATGTTTGGTCTTCCCCACTGACAGTGCGCCTTTGCTGGGTAAGTTGTGGACGTGCCAGGCACCCCCGGGACACCGGTGGAACGCGGCCGGACTCGTGGTACTCCAACCCGGGCATAATTTTGGATATTTTCCGGTCCTTTTTTTCCCCACTTTCCCAACTTTTCTTCTGAATCACAGTGCGCCTTTGCTGGGTAAGTTGTGGACATGGCAGGCACCCCCGGGACACCGGTGGAACGCGGCCGGACTCGTGGTACTCCAACCCGGGCATAATTTTGGATCAAATTCGGGACTTTTGCCCACTTTCCCAACTTTTCTTCCCAATCACAGTGCGCCTTTGCTGGGTAAGTTGTGGACATGGCAGGCACCCCCGGGACACCGGTGGAACGCGGCCGGACTCGTGGTACTCCAACCCGGGCATAATTTTGGATCAAATTCGGGACTTTTGCCCACTTTCCCAACTTTTCTTCCCAATCACAGTGCGCCTTTGCTGGGTAAGTTGTGGACATGCCAGGCACCCCCGGGACACCGGTGGAACGCGGCCGGACTCGTGGTACTCCAACCCGGGCATAATTTTGGATCAAATTCGGGACTTTTGCCCACTTTCCCAACTTTTCTTCCCAATCACAGTGCGCCTTTGCTGGGTAAGTTGTGGACATGCCAGGCACCCCCGGGACACCGGTGGAACGCGGCCGGACTCGTGGTACTCCAACCCGGGCATAATTTTGGATCAAATTCGGGACTTTTGCCCACTTTCCCAACTTTTCTTCCCAATCACAGTGCGCCTTTGCTGGGTAAGTTGTGGACATTGTAGGCACCCCCGAGACACTGGTGGAACGCGGCGGGACTTGTGGGACTCGAACCTGGGTGTGATTTTGGACCAAATTCGGGACTTTTGCCCACTTTCCCAACTTTTCTTCCCAATCACAGTGCGCCTTTGCTGGGTGCGTCGTGGACATTGTAGGCACCCCGGAACCCTGGTGGAACGCGGCGGGACTTGTGGGACTCGAACCTGGGTGTGATTTTGGACCAAATTCGGGACTTTTGCCCACTTTCCCAACTTTTCTTCCCAATCACAGTGCGCCTTTGCTGGGTGCGTCGTGGACATTGTAGGCACCCCGGAACCCTGGTGGAACGCGGCGGGACTTGTGGGACTCGAACCTGGGTGTGATTTTGGACCAAATTCGGGACTTTTGCCCACTTTCCCAACTTTTCTTCCCAATCACAGTGCGCCTTTGCTGGGTGCGTCGTGGACATTGTAGGCACCCCGGAACCCTGGTGGAACGCGGCGGGACTTGTGGGACTCGAACCTGGGTGTGATTTTGGACCAAATTCGGGACTTTTGCCCACTTTCCCAACTTTTCTTCCCAATCACAGTGCGCCTTTGCTGGGTGCGTCGTGGACATTGTAGGCACCCCGGAACCCTGGTGGAACGCGGCGGGACTTGTGGGACTCGAACCTGGGTGTGATTTTGGACCAAATTCGGGACTTTTGCCCACTTTCCCAACTTTTCTTCCCAATCACAGTGCGCCTTTGCTGGGTGCGTCGTGGACATTGTAGGCACCCCGGAACCCTGGTGGAACGCGGCGGGACTTGTGGGACTCGAACCTGGGTGTGATTTTGGACCAAATTCGGGACTTTTGCCCACTTTCCCAACTTTTCTTCCCAATCACAGTGCGCCTTTGCTGGGTGCGTCGTGGACATTGTAGGCACCCCGGAACCCTGGTGGAACGCGGCGGGACTTGTGGGACTCGAACCTGGGTGTGATTTTGGACCAAATTCGGGACTTTTGCCCACTTTCCCAACTTTTCTTCCCAATCACAGTGCGCCTTTGCTGGGTAAGTTGTGGACATTGTAGGCACCCCCGAGACACTGGTGGAACGCGGCGGGACTTGTGGGACTCGAACCTGGGTGTGATTTTGGACCAAATTCGGGACTTTTGCCCACTTTCCCAACTTTTCTTCCCAATCACAGTGCGCCTTTGCTGGGTGCGTTGTGGACATTGTAGGCACCCCGGAACCCTGGTGGAACGCGGCGGGACTTGTGGGACTCTAATCTGGGTGTGATTTTGGATAAAATTCGGGACTTTTGCCCACTTTCCCAACTTTTCTTCCCAATCACAGTGCACCTTTGCTGGGTGCGTTGTGGACATTGTAGGCGCCCCGGAACCCTGGTGGAACGCGGCGGGACTTGTGGGACTCGAACCTGGGTGTGATTTTGGACCAAATTCGGGACTTTTGCCCACTTTCCCAACTTTTCTTCCCAATCACAGTGCGCCTTTGCTGGGTGCGTCGTGGACATTGTAGGCACCCCGGAACCCTGGTGGAACGCGGCGGGACTTGTGGGACTCGAACCTGGGTGTGATTTTGGACCAAATTCGGGACTTTTGCCCACTTTCCCAACTTTTCTTCCCAATCACAGTGCGCCTTTGCTGGGTGCGTTGTGGACATTGTAGGCACCCCGGAACCCTGGTGGAACGCGGCGGGACTTGTGGGACTCGAACCTGGGTGTGATTTTGGACCAAATTCGGGACTTTTGCCCACTTTCCCAACTTTTCTTCCCAATCACAGTGCGCCTTTGCTGGGTGCGTTGTGGACATTGTAGGCACCCCGGAACCCTGGTGGAACGCGGCGGGACTTGTGGGACTCGAACCTGGGTGTGATTTTGGACCAAATTCGGGACTTTTGCCCACTTTCCCAACTTTTCTTCCCAATCACAGTGCGCCTTTGCTGGGTGCGTTGTGGACATTGTAGGCACCCCGGAACCCTGGTGGAACGCGGCGGGACTTGTGGGACTCGAACCTGGGTGTGATTTTGGCTCAAATTCGGGACTTTTGCCCACTTTCCCAACTTTTCTTCCCAATCACAGTGCGCCTTTGCTGGGTAAGTTGTGGACATTGTAGGCACCCCGAGACACTGGTGGAACGCGGCGGGACTTGTGGGACTCGAACCTGGGTGTGATGCCTTTGCTGGGTGCGTTGTGGACATTGTAGGCACCCCGGAACCCTGGTGGAACGCGGCGGGACTTGTGGGACTCGAACCTGGGTGTGATTTTGGACCAAATGCGGGACTTTTGCCCACTTTCCCAACTTTTCTTCCCAATCACAGTGCACCTTTGCTGGGTAAGTTGTGGACATTGTAGGCACCCCGAGACACTGGTGGAACGCGGCGGGACTTGTGGGACTCGAACCTGGGTGTGATTTTGGATCATTTCGTGGCCTTTTGCTATGCATGCCTTCTCCCCGCTAGTTTGATGTGTGCTGCTGCAAAAGTTCCAAGAGGGCGTTTTTGCCCCCCTCCAAACCCCTTCTCTTTGTTTATAGTGCATATTTTCTGCTGGATCTACTCTCTATTTACTCCAAGGAAAAAAACTAGCCGGTCGCGGCAAATTTTTACAATCGGTCGCCAAACTACGGCACGAGGGCCGAACGCGGTACGCCGGCGTCCAAGATACGGCCCGGGGATTTTTTTGATTTTTTGGGCTTTTTTTGATTTTTTTGGACATGTTGGGCATCCCAGGACTCGGGTGCGACTGCAGGACGTGTGGGGCTCTAACCTGGGTGTGGTTTTTGGTCATTTTTCCGGACTTTTGCCCACTTTTCCAACTTTTCTTCCCCACTCACAGTGCGCCTTTGCTGGGTGCGTTTTGGGCATGTGGGGGGCACCTCGGACTCGGGTGGGACGCGGCGGGACTTGTGGCACTCGTACCTGGGTGTGATTTTTGATCATTTTGTGGACTTTTCCCCAGACACTCTCCACTTGTCTACCCCACTTCCCCTGTGACTTTGCTGGGGGGGCGTTTCCCCGCTGTCCTTTGTAGTGTAAGGGTTACTTTTCTTTTTTTTCCTGTCTGAAAATAGGGCCCCAAAAGGCCTCACACTCCCCGGGAAGACCTGATGGACGCCTCGGCGTCACTGAAACAGGCCAATCTGTCTGAAAATATGGCCCACGAAAGGCCTCACATTCCCCGGGAAGACCTGACGGACGCCCCGGCGTCACCGAAATACGGCAAACTGTCTGAAAATAGGGGCTCCAAGTGTTCCCCACTATTTCTGGCCCACAAAAGGCCTCTCATTCCCCGGGAACACCTGTAGGACTCCCCGGCGTCAAGGAAATACGCCAAACCGTCTGAAAATAGGGGCCCAAAAGAACTGGAAATAATGTGTTTAATTTGGGGGGTGATGTCTATAATTATGGGGGTGCATTGGAGGCGGGAGTCCACTGGAGGGCTCCACACCGTCTGAATATAGGGCCCCAAAAGGCCTGGAATTAATGTATTTAATTTGGGGGGTGCATTTGCAGCGGGAGTCCACCGGAGGGCTCCATTTCCCCACTCTTTTGTTGACATATGGCCACAAAAGGCCTCTCATTCCCCGGGAAGACCTGATGGACGCCCCGGCGTCACCGAAATAAGCCAAACTGTCTGAAAATAGGGGCTCCAAGGGTTCCCCACTCTTTCTGGCCCACAAAAGGCCTCTCATTCCCCGGGAACACCTGTAGGACTCCCCGGCGTCAAGGAAATACGCCAAACCGTCTGAAAATAGGGGCCCAAAAGAACTGGAAATAATGTGTTTAATTTGGGGGGTGATGTCTATAATTATGGGGGTGCATTGGAGGCGGGAGTCCACTGGAGGGCTCCACACCGTCTGAATATAGGGCCCCAAAAGGCCTGGAATTAATGTCTTTAATTTGGGGGGTGCATTTGCAGCGGGAGTCCACCGGAGGGCTCCATTTCCCCACTCTTTTGTTGACATATGGCCACAAAAGGCCTCTCATTCCCCGGGAAGACCTGATGGACGCCCCGGCGTCACCGAAATAAGCCAAACTGTCTGAAAATAGGGGCTCCAAGGGTTCCCCACTCTTTCTGGCCCACAAAAGGCCTCTCATTCCCCGGGAACACCTGTAGGACTCCCCGGCGTCAAGGAAATACGCCAAACCGTCTGAAAATAGGGGCCCAAAAGAACTGGAAATAATGTGTTTAATTTGGGGGGTGATGTCTATAATTATGGGGGTGCATTGGAGGCGGGAGTCCACTGGAGGGCTCCACACCGTCTGAATATAGGGCCCCAAAAGGCCTGGAATTAATGTATTTAATTTGGGGGGTGCATTTGCAGCGGGAGTCCACCGGAGGGCTCCATTTCCCCACTCTTTTGTTGACATATGGCCACAAAAGGCCTCTCATTCCCCGGGAAGACCTGATGGACGCCCCGGCGTCACCGAAATAAGCCAAACTGTCTGAAAATAGGGGCTCCAAGGGTTCCCCACTCTTTCTGGCCCACAAAAGGCCTCTCATTCCCCGGGAACACCTGTAGGACTCCCCGGCGTCAAGGAAATACGCCAAACCGTCTGAAAATAGGGGCCCAAAAGAACTGGAAATAATGTGTTTAATTTGGGGGGTGATGTCTATAATTATGGGGGTGCATTGGAGGCGGGAGTCCACTGGAGGGCTCCACACCGTCTGAATATAGGGCCCCAAAAGGCCTGGAATTAATGTATTTAATTTGGGGGGTGCATTTGCAGCGGGAGTCCACCGGAGGGCTCCATTTCCCCACTCTTTTGTTGACATATGGCCACAAAAGGCCTCTCATTCCCCGGGAAGACCTGATGGACGCCCCGGCGTCACCGAAATAAGCCAAACTGTCTGAAAATAGGGGCTCCAAGGGTTCCCCACTCTTTCTGGCCCACAAAAGGCCTCTCATTCCCCGGGAACACCTGTAGGACTCCCCGGCGTCAAGGAAATCCGCCAAACTGTCTGAAAATAGGGCCCCAAAAGAACTGGAAATGATGCCTTTAATTTGGGGGGTGATGTCTTTAATTTGGGGGGTGCATTGGAGGCGGGAGTCCACTGGAGGGCTACACACCGTCTGAATATAGGGCCCCAAAAGGCCTGGAATTAATGTATTTAATTTGGGGGGTGCATTTGCAGCGGGAGTCCACCGGAGGGCTCCATTTCCCCACTCTTTTGTTGACATATGGCCACAAAAGGCCTCTCATTCCCCGGGAAGACCTGATGGACGCCCCGGCGTCACCGAAATAAGCCAAACTGTCTGAAAATAGGGGCTCCAAGGGTCCCCCACTCTTTCTGGCCCACAAAAGGCCTCTCATTCCCCGGGAACACCAAAAGAACTGGAAATAATGTGTTTAATTCAGGGTGCATTTGCAGCGAGTGTCCAGCAGAGGGCTCCAATTCCCCAGCTATAGTCCTGGTACTCTAAAATGATGGCACTTAGTCAAATTTCCGCCTTTTTTTGATGACTTCCAACTAGGAGAGGGACTAATTTTGAGTTCCGGACCCGGGTGGAGAACCATAGCAGGTCGGCCTTCTTAAAGGGAAATGCTCCTAGGCACTTAGTCAAATTTACGCCTTTTTTTTGGACTTCCAGCGAGGAGAGGGACTAATTTTGCTTTCCGTACCCGGGTGGAGAACCATAGCAGGTCAGCCTTCTTAAAGGGACATCCTCCTAGGCACTTAGTCAAATTTCCGCCTTTTTTTTGGACTTCCAGCGAGGAGAGGGACTAATTTTGCTTTCCGCACCCGGGTGGAGAACCATAGCAGGTCAGCCTTCTTAAAGGGACATCCTCCTAGGCACTTAGTCAAATTTACGCCTTTTTTTTGGACTTCCAGCGAGGAGAGGGACTAATTTTGCTTTCCGTACCCGGGTGGAGAACCATAGCACGTCGGCCTTCTTAAAGGGAAATGCTCCTAGGCACTTAGTCAAATTCACGCCTTTTTTTTGGACTTCCAGCGAGGAGAGGGACAATTTGGCGTTCCTGACCCAGGTGGAGAACCATAGCAGGTCGGCCTTCTTAAAGGGAAATGCTCCTAGACACTTAGTCAAATTTACACCTTTTTTTTTTGGACTTCCAGCGAGGAGAGGGACAATTTTGCTTTCCTGACCCAGGTGGAGAACCATAGCACGTCGGCCTTCTTAAAGGGACATCCTCCTAGGCACTTAGTCAAATTCACGCCTTTTTTTTGGACTTCCAGCGAGGAGAGGGACAATTTGGCGTTCCTGACCCAGGTGGAGAACCATAGCAGGTCGGCCTTCTTAAAGGGACATGCTCCTAGACACTTAGTCAAATTCACGCCTTTTTTTTTGGACTTCCAGCTAGGAGAGGGACTAATTTGGCGTTCCGTACCCAGGTGGAGAACCATAGCAGGTCGGCCTTCTTAAAGGGAAATGCTCCTAGACACTTAGTCAAATTTACCAAACTTTTCTATAGAGCCCTGGTACTCTAAAATGATGACACATAGACAAAAAACCAAACTTTTCTATAGAGGCCTGGTACTCTAAAATAATGACACTTAGTCAAATTTCCGCCTTTTTTTGACTACTTCCAGCTAGGAGAGGGACTAATTTGGCGTTCCGTACCCAGGTGGAGAACCAAGGGACGTCGGCCTTCTTAAAGGGACATCCTCCTAGACACTTAGTCAAATTCACGCCTTTTTTTTTGGACTTCCAGCTAGGAGAGGGACTAATTTGGCGTTCCGTACCCAGGTGGAGAACCATAGCACGTCGGCCTTCTTAAAGGGAAATGCTCCTAGGCACTTAGTCAAATTCACGCCTTTTTTTTGGACTTCCAGCGAGGAGAGGGACAATTTTGCTTTCCTGACCCAGGTGGAGAACCATAGCACGTCGGCCTTCTTAAAGGGACATCCTCCTAGGCACTTAGTCAAATTCACGCCTTTTTTTTGGACTTCCAGCGAGGAGAGGGACAATTTTGCTTTCCTGACCCAGGTGGAGAACCATAGCACGTCGGCCTTCTTAAAGGGAAATGCTCCTAGGCACTTAGTCAAATTCACGCCTTTTTTTTGGACTTCCAGCGAGGAGAGGGACTAATTTGGCGTTCCAGACCCAGGTGGAGAACCATAGCACGTCGGCCTTCTTAAAGGGACATCCTCCTAGGCACTTAGTCAAATTTACGCCTTTTTTTTGGACTTCCAGCGAGGATAGGGACAATTTTGCGTTCCTGACCCAGGTGGAGGACCATAGCACGTCGGCCTTCTTAAAGGGACATCCTCCTAGGCACTTAGTCAAATTTCCGCCTTTTTTTTGGACTTCCAGCGAGGAGAGGGACTAATTTGGCGTTCCGTACCCAGGTGGAGAACCATAGCACGTCGGCCTTCTTAAAGGGACATCCTCCTAGGCACTTAGTCAAATTCACGCCTTTTTTTTGGACTTCCAGCTAGGAGAGGGACTAATTTGGCGTTCCAGACCCAGGTGGAGAACCATAGCACGTCGGCCTTCTTTAAGGGACATCCTCCTAGGCACTTAGTCAAATTTACGCCTTTTTTTTGGACTTCCAGCGAGGAGAGGGACAATTTTGCTTTCCTGACCCAGGTGGAGAACCATAGCACGTCGGCCTTCTTAAAGGGACATCCTCCTAGGCACTTAGTCAAATTTACGCCTTTTTTTTGGACTTCCAGCGAGGAGAGGGACTAATTTGGCGTTCCAGACCCAGGTGGAGAACCATAGCACGTCGGCCTTCTTAAAGGGAAATGCTCCTAGGCACTTAGTCAAATTCACGCCTTTTTTTTGGACTTCCAGCGAGGAGAGGGACAATTTTGCTTTCCTGACCCAGGTGGAGAACCATAGCACGTCGGCCTTCTTAAAGGGACATCCTCCTAGGCACTTAGTCAAATTTACGCCTTTTTTTTGGACTTCCAGCGAGGAGAGGGACAATTTTGCTTTCCTGACCCAGGTGGAGAACCATAGCACGTCGGCCTTCTTAAAGGGAAATGCTCCTAGGCACTTAGTCAAATTCACGCCTTTTTTTTGGACTTCCAGCGAGGAGAGGGACAATTTTGCTTTCCTGACCCAGGTGGAGAACCATAGCACGTCGGCCTTCTTAAAGGGAAATGCTCCTAGGCACTTAGTCAAATTCACGCCTTTTTTTTTGGACTTCCAGCTAGGAGAGGGACTAATTTGGCGTTCCAGACCCAGGTGGAGAACCATAGCACGTCGGCCTTCTTAAAGGGAAATGCTCCTAGACACTTAGTCAAATTTACCAAACTTTTCTATAGAGCCCTGGTACTCTAAAATGATGACACATAGACAAAAAACCAAACTTTTCTATAGAGGCCTGGTACTCTAAAATGATGACACATAGACAAAAAACCAAACTTTTCTATAGAGGCCTGGTACTCTAAAATAATGACACTTAGTCAAATTTCCGCCTTTTTTTGACTACTTCCAGCTAGGAGAGGGACTAATTTGGCGTTCCGTACCCAGGTGGAGAACCATAGCACGTCGGCCTTCTTAAAGGGAAATGCTCCTAGACACTTAGTCAAATTCACGCCTTTTTTTTGGACTTCCAGCTAGGAGAGGGACTAATTTGGCGTTCCGTACCCAGGTGGAGAACCATAGCACGTCGGCCTTCTTAAAGGGAAATGCTCCTAGACACTTAGTCAAATTCACGCCTTTTTTTTGGACTTCCAGCTAGGAGAGGGACTAATTTGGCGTTCCAGACCCAGGTGGAGAACCATAGCAGGTCGGCCTTCTTAAAGGGACATGCCCCTAGACACTTAGTCAAATTTACGCCTGAAAATAGGGCCCCAAAAGAACTGGAAATAATGTCTTTAATTCAGGGTGCATTTGCAGCGAGTGTCCACCAGAGGGCTCCAATTCCCCCACTATAGTCCTGGTACTCTAAAATGATCTAATTTTGAGTTCCGGACCCGGGTGGAGAACCATAGCACGTCGGCCTTCTTAAAGGGACATCCTCCTAGGCACTTAGTCAAATTTCCGCCTTTTTTTTGGACTTCCAGCGAGGAGAGGGACTAATTTGGCGTTCCAGACCCAGGTGGAGAACCATAGCACGTCGGCCTTCTTTAAGGGACATCCTCCTAGGCACTTAGTCAAATTTACGCCTTTTTTTTGGACTTCCAGCGAGGAGAGGGACAATTTTGCTTTCCTGACCCAGGTGGAGAACCATAGCACGTCGGCCTTCTTAAAGGGACATCCTCCTAGGCACTTAGTCAAATTTACGCCTTTTTTTTGGACTTCCAGCGAGGAGAGGGACAATTTTGCTTTCCTGACCCAGGTGGAGAACCATAGCACGTCGGCCTTCTTAAAGGGAAATGCTCCTAGGCACTTAGTCAAATTCACGCCTTTTTTTTGGACTTCCAGCGAGGAGAGGGACAATTTTGCTTTCCTGACCCAGGTGGAGAACCATAGCACGTCGGCCTTCTTAAGGGGACATCCTCCTAGACACTTAGTCAAATTCACGCCTTTTTTTTTGGACTTCCAGCTAGGAGAGGGACTAATTTGGCGTTCCGTACCCAGGTGGAGAACCATAGCACGTCGGCCTTCTTAAAGGGAAATGCTCCTAGACACTTAGTCAAATTCACGCCTTTTTTTTGGACTTCCAGCTAGGAGAGGGACTAATTTGGCGTTCCGTACCCAGGTGGAGAACCATAGCACGTCGGCCTTCTTAAAGGGAAATGCTCCTAGACACTTAGTCAAATTCACGCCTTTTTTTTGGACTTCCAGCTAGGAGAGGGACTAATTTGGCGTTCCGTACCCAGGTGGAGAACCATAGCACGTCGGCCTTCTTAAAGGGAAATGCTCCTAGACACTTAGTCAAATTTCCGCCTTTTTTTTGGACTTCCAGCGAGGAGAGGGACTAATTTGGCGTTCCAGACCCAGGTGGAGAACCATAGCACGTCGGCCTTCTTTAAGGGACATCCTCCTAGGCACTTAGTCAAATTTACGCCTTTTTTTTGGACTTCCAGCGAGGAGAGGGACAATTTTGCTTTCCTGACCCAGGTGGAGAACCATAGCACGTCGGCCTTCTTAAAGGGACATCCTCCTAGGCACTTAGTCAAATTTACGCCTTTTTTTTGGACTTCCAGCGAGGAGAGGGACAATTTTGCTTTCCTGACCCAGGTGGAGAACCATAGCACGTCGGCCTTCTTAAAGGGAAATGCTCCTAGGCACTTAGTCAAATTCACGCCTTTTTTTTGGACTTCCAGCGAGGAGAGGGACAATTTTGCTTTCCTGACCCAGGTGGAGAACCATAGCACGTCGGCCTTCTTAAGGGGACATCCTCCTAGACACTTAGTCAAATTCACGCCTTTTTTTTTGGACTTCCAGCTAGGAGAGGGACTAATTTGGCGTTCCGTACCCAGGTGGAGAACCATAGCACGTCGGCCTTCTTAAAGGGAAATGCTCCTAGACACTTAGTCAAATTCACGCCTTTTTTTTGGACTTCCAGCTAGGAGAGGGACTAATTTGGCGTTCCGTACCCAGGTGGAGAACCATAGCACGTCGGCCTTCTTAAAGGGAAATGCTCCTAGACACTTAGTCAAATTCACGCCTTTTTTTTGGACTTCCAGCTAGGAGAGGGACTAATTTGGCGTTCCGTACCCAGGTGGAGAACCATAGCACGTCGGCCTTCTTAAAGGGAAATGCTCCTAGACACTTAGTCAAATTCACGCCTTTTTTTTGGACTTCCAGCTAGGAGAGGGACTAATTTGGTGTTCCGTACCCAGGTAGAGAACCAAGGCACGTCGGCCTTCTTAAGGGGACATCCTCCTAGACACTTAGTCAAATTCACGCCTTTTTTTTTGGACTTCCAGCGAGGAGAGGGACTAATTTGGCGTTCCAGACCCAGGTGGAGAACCATAGCACGTCGGCCT